>NW_021630115.1:52153-72153 GCF_900700375.1 Denticeps clupeoides
TATTGGGATGCCGTCATTAAGCGTCTGCATTAGCACATTTTCTTTTAAATAATGGACTTTATTTCTTTTTTTTGTTTTATTAAGACGGATTTTCAGCCTGCAACAGCGGCTCCTTTGTGATTAGATTGCGTCGACTCCAATTCCAATATTTATATGTATGTACCAGTTCCATTACAGGCGAAAAACAAAAAAAAAAGCTGAGACGGCCCCTAATCCGGCCGAACAATGACGGTCAATAGAAGCAAATGACAGAAACGTCTTCGCTGAATTTACAGTTAATGAAAAGCTAAATGTTTATCATGAAACAATGGAGCATCCAAATGGCATTCCCCCCCCCCCCGCACGCGACGCACGGAGGGGAAACTGCGCAGGAAAGCGGCTTTGGAGCACACGTGGCCGATGTCCCGGACGCCTGCACCGCGATGCCAGGAGCCGTGCTGGCTCAAGCGTTTGCAAATGAGGCCCGAGGAGAGAGGGTTCTTTTTTCTTTTTTTTTGGGGCCAGGCGAGGGCAAAGGTCATGTGACACGGCAGCCATTTCGCTGCGGCGCCGATATCGGCGGGCTATTTCTGACGGGCTGATCTACGTCAGGCGGCAAAGTGCGGACGGAGGCGGACGAATTCCCCCAATGCAGAAATGGCTTGTGGTGCATCATCCGAATAAAGAGCGGCGTGATCGATACCTTCATTCCCACCTCCGCCTCAGAAGAGATCGGCTTGCAGAACAGACACGTCGTGTCAGCGAATCGCGGCCCGGCGCGGCTCTGCGGGGAGGCTCGCCCCCGGAGGTCACCGCCACGCACCCCTCTCGCCGTCCTTGTTTGCTTTCCAGGCCGCCCGGGTGGACGGGCCCCGCTGCACATTTTCGTCCCCGCGGGGGACCGGCCGGGGGCCAGAGAGCGCCGCGCCCTGTTAATCAGTCACAGCAATAAATAATCTTAATGCGCACTAGTTACAGGAGCCAACGACCGAAATTTACTACATGGACATGTGACCAGTGTGCACGTTTTTGCTACTTTTTAGGTTCCAGATCCGACCAGACACATCTGGCCTTTACAGAGCGACTTACATTCAGTAGTTACAGGGACAGTCCCCCCCTGGACACACACAGGGTTAAGTGTCTAGCTCGGGGACACGAATTCTGATTCTGGTAATAAGTGGGGTTTGGACCTGAGACGTCTGGTTCATAGGCGAGTGTGTTACTCACTAGGCTACTAACACCACATCACAGTGTGATGAACTGTAATCTGTTGATGAGTGTGTGTGTGTGTGTGTGTTGTTGTGTGTGACTGTGATATTTACAGCATTTACCAGACGCCCTTTTCCAGAGCGACTTACAGTCAGTAGTTACAGGGTCAGTCCCCCCTGGAGACACTCATGGTTAAGTGTCCAGCTCAGGGACACAATGGTAGTAAGTGGGGTTTGAACCTGGGTCTTTGGGTTTATAGCCGAGTGTGTTAACCGCTAGGCTACTAACACCACATCACAGTGTGATGAACTGTAATCTGTTGATGAGTGTGTGTGTGTGTGTGTGTGTGTGTGTGTGTATTTACAGCATTTATCAGACGCCCTTATCCAGAGGGACATACAGTCAGTAGTTACAGGGACAGTCCCCCCCTGGAGACACTCATGGTTAAGTGTCCAGCTCAGGGACACAATGGTAGTAAGTGGGGTTTGAACCTGGGTCTTTGGGTTTATAGCCGAGTGCGTTACCGCTAGGCTACTACCAGGATGCACGAGTCCCGCACATAACTGAAGTTAGCAAAATGCTAATCACCTGGCGGGCAGCTAGCGGGCGGCTAGGTGGTGGTGGAACGTATTTTTCTACGTATAAACCGCCAGTGGATGGCGAGTGCAACAGACGATGCCCTCCGGCAGCACGGCTGTGGAAGTTGCGTCCTGCGTCCCCCGCGGGCCTTCGCAGAGAAGACACAGAGGCAGCTCAGCTCCCCGCGGTGCCGGAGAAGACGGAATGTGTGGAGTGGACAGCTGGAGATGTTACTGTGTCCTTGTGTGAGGTGAAGTGCCGAGTTGCATTGACCCACGTCGGCCATGTTGCGCCGGAACATGGATTCCGTACAGGACGGCACTGATTCCGGCCTCTCCACCGCGTGACTCCACCTGCCTCGGAAGCCCGTGGCTCCGGGTCGTAACTCAACTGTCCTCGCCGGTACGGAGGAGCGCCACGCACCTGGCGGAGGTTCCTTTATCTTTGCCGCCTGATTCATGGATCGCGGGAGTTCCCTCGCGGGAGCGGTGATTAAGCGGGACACGGAGTGCCGCCACAGCGCCGGAGTGATGTGGTGACCCCTATCCACTTACCACCCACGAGCTCCCTGGGGTGGAGAAGGGGAGCGGAAAAATCAAAGAGGAAGTCGGACAAAGGGGAGAGGAAGACAGGGAGCGTATGAAAGATCACTTTAGCGATCAGCTGGGTCAATAACGTATCAATAAAACAGGTTTGAGTTACAGAGAGCCTCTGACCTGCCACGGCATCGGCAGATCTTGTTCTATAATCAATGGGTCCGTTATGAAGGCGTTTTTCTGCAGCATATTTCATACACGGCTAATTCGACGTGACTATACGAATATACGTTATTAAAAAATCCAAACATGAACTATTATCCCGCTTCAGTTGAGACTTATAATTCTGGCACGTCAAATACAAAAATGAATGTATTTGACCAAAAATGAATGTATTTGACAATTCACCTGCAATATGCACCAGGGGTGGAGGTAGCCTAGCGGGTAACACACTCGACTATGAACCAGAAGATCCCGTTTCAAATCCCACTTACTACCATCGTGTCCCTGAGCAGGACACTTAACCCTGAGTGTCTCCAGGGGGGGACTGTCCCTGTAACTACTGACTGGAAGGCGCTCTGGATAAGGGCGTCTGGTAAATGCTGTAAATGTAAATGTGCACTAGTTGGCTGACGACGGTACTTGACGTTATTGGTCTGTACGTGATTCTGATGGTTAATGAGACTCGATGTTCAATCAGTGGCCATGAGTTTGCAAGATGTTATGAACAAAGAAAAGCTGTGAGGTAACTTTCTACCCTCATTTATCTGGTGGTGCAATGAAAGGATAAGACGGTTCGGTTGGGGCGCCCCGCCCCGGAGTAACGGAGATCCCACATTAGCGCGGAGGGAGAGCATTCCAAACGTTATTTGGTGTTCGGAGGCCCTGTGGCATTTCGAATGGCATCTTGGGGTCCTGTGACGTGATCCGTCATCAGCGTCCACTAATAACGACTCCACACCCACTTCACCCAGACACAGGGCCACTGTGTCGATTTCCTGCGTTTACGCTCGGCCCGCCGCTCCGGGTTTAATTTTTTACCGCGCCGCTTGCCCGCAGGGACGTTAACTCTTTCTGCCGTATTTTTAATCGGATGCTTTTTTGTTAAATGTTTAACTTAAATTGGGGCCCTCATAAATATTCCAAATCACTCGCTCAGTGTTTGATGAGGAAATGAGCCTCGGCCTGGCCGCGATTCCCCAGGCTACGAGACTAAAAAGAGACGGAGAGGGGGATGAGAAGAGCGCGGGGAGGCGGGGAAAAAAGGGCCCCGCAAACTCCACTCGTACAAGTGGACCCGCCGGGCGGCATTTCCGAAGCCGGATGCTGGCGATGCCGGGGTGGGCTTCACGCCGACGCGGCCAATCGGGGGTTATTTTACTTAGAAGAAACGGCCGAACAGGTTTGTAGGGCTGGAAGCGTTTAAATCGCCGGAAAAAAGACACCGATACTGCGGCCAGGCATTTTGGCATAAGTGTTAGAACTCCCACGACTTCAATTTTTGATCATCATTTAATACTGTTAAATACGGATCTTCTGTTAGTCATAATTTTGGTGCTGTAAAATATTTTCCCATAAATATTGTAGGGTGGTGGTAGCCTAGCGGGTAACACACTCGCCTATGAACCAGAAGACCCGAGTTCAAACCCCACTTACTACCATCGTGTCCCTGAGCAACACTTAACCCTGAGTGTCTCCAAGGGGGGGACTGTCCCTGTAAATACTGATTGTAAGTCGCTCTGGATAAGGGCGTCTGGTAAATGCTGTAAATGTAAATATGCTTTTATCTTCATTTTAATTTACACAAGTAGGGTGGTAGTGGCCTAGTGGTAACACACTCGCCTGTGAACCAGAAGTCCCAGGTTCAAATCCCATTCACTACCATTGTGTCCCTGAGTAAGACACTTAACCCTGAGTGTGTCCAGGGGGGGACTGTCCCTGTAACTACTGACTGTAAGGTGCTCTGGATAAGGGCGTCTGGTAAACACCGTATATATAGTATTTAGCTTTTTTACAGAAAAGAAACGTGTTCTCCACGTTCTCCACGTCTCCATTAGAGCACAAATCAGCTCAGGAGCAGTTTTATTGTCCAATGGCGAAAGTAAAAGAACATCCGTGAGATATACGTGTGACTATTGGTGATTTGTTCGTTTGGAAATGGATTTTTTTACACAGTCAGCGTCCCCCCTTCACAGCTTCATATTTCCAAATGGATGAAAAATTGACATTGTGATCAGTTTGTGGGAAGTGCAGGCCGACAGGGACGCGGCTTCGCGGATTGTGCCGTACCGTAATTAGGCCCCTCCTGTTTACCTCCCCGAGCATTAAGTTTGTTAAAATGTCACACGGCTCCCCAACTTCGGCTGACAGTCCCCGAGTGCCGACGCCGAGCTCGCTTAATGCAAGCAGGAGCAAGTGGATGTATCAGACGCCACCCGTACCCCGCTCTCTAGTCACCCTCAGCAGGAGGCCGCGGCCGCCAATCACGCGCCGGAGCACAGCTCGTGCGGGCGCGAGCGAGGGAGGGAGAGTGTGCGGCGTGTTCCGGGGTCGCGACCTCGCCGCGGCAGCCGCGCCAGGAGTCTCGGTTACACGCCGCAGGAAGCCTTCACTCTCGGCCCCGTCACATTTACATATGCAACATTTCTGCATCATCTACACGCACACACACAGATTCCGATACACACCGAGGTGTGTGTGTGTGTGTGTGTGTGTGTGTGTGTAAGGGGTCGGAATACAAATGTCACTGTAGATGGGGAAAGGGCAATGGTGGGGTGCGCGTGGGACACTTTTAATTTGCTCCCAGGGCTGAGGAAGAAGTCTAACAACGCTGCAGCAGTGCAGTCCTGGGAGATTTTGCCACACATATTCATCACGTTTTGCACATTTTTATTTACGCGTTCAGCTGTTCAGCGCATATTCAAATACGCGGGACGGACGCTGTAATTTTAATTTTAAATCGCCCGGTGGAGGCGCGTGGAGGATGGAAGATCTCAGGAAATACTCATCCAGACCACAGCAGCTCCAGATTTCATGACCACCAGTATGGCCCGGTGTTGGTTTATGATTTTTCGAGATATTTAATACCATTTTTTCCAGGGGAGGCGTCATTGGTTCCATTGTGAACAACACCAGACATTCCTGCATGGTATCACCATGGAACAAATGTTCTCCAGCTGAAGATGTATTTCAGAGGACCAACCTGTTGGAGGAACTCCACACCACCCTGGGGAGAACATAGAAAGCAACCAGGCTGGAACCGGGAGCATTGGAACCGGAAAAAAACACAGTCAAACCCACAACCACTTGATCTTCCTGTTAACTACGGGGGTTATGATTTCCTGAATTCATTGTTTACTTGCACAATTTGCATACTGTGGTCTGTAGCTGTCGCTAAAAGCATTTCACTGCACATCATACCATGTATGACTGTGTATGTGACAAATAAAATTTGAATTTGAATTTGATTTATTATATCATGCAGGATTTCAAAGCGTCCCCAGAGTGATTTTCCTGAATGGCTGGTCCAGGTGGACAAGTGGGGGACATTGAAGTCCTCCTCACTCCTCTCTTCTCCCTCACGCCCTCCCTCCATCACATTGAGGTCACCCTCGTTGGTATCGCAAGCACAGCAGTCACATTGCGCCACAATGCAGACAGATTGCTTATAATAACCGTTAGGGGACCTTTTCATTTTTCAATCGTCAGCGATTCGTGGGATAATTTGGCAGCCGTTACGAACGCAACTCTCGTACTGGCGAGATAAAAATAAACAAGGTAGTTGTGAAAGCTCTATATCGGGAAGCCCTAATCCCATTTACAAGTCTGATTCTGCTGCGGCACAATGACATTAAGTCCCCGCAGCGTGGCTATAAGTGGCAATTTTCGCTATTTTTAAAAGCGCAACACAATTGACCCGAAAGCTTTTCAGAAGCAGGGCGGCTAAGGGGATAAAAACGTCACGTCGCAAATGCAATTACAAAAGAGGAAATACTCAGGCCCCTTGAAACCACTTATCTATTACATTCGCTCCACCGTATGCCATAACGCCGCTTTCCGTTTTTTACGTCTGGCCGACGCGTACAACTTCATTTTCTAAATGAACGGATTGATCAGTTGTGTTCTGCACCGTTCAGCGTTATTGAAGCGAGAGCTGAGCTCAGACTCGACACTGTCGTCCGCGGGCAAACAATACACCGTTTCTACATTTTTTTCCTATTCGTTCGTTTTCAATATGATTGAAAAATCTAGTAAAAGCACTTTTGTGAATTTTTACCTCATTTTAGTCAAAGTGTGCTCGGTATGATTCTTGAACATGTTAAATGCAATGACCAGGATAAGGTGCTGGTTCGTCTGCTTTGTAGACAGGCTTACAGCCAGGATTCTGTGTTCAACCAGATCACTTTCAGATGCATGTATTTTGTTTTTTGAGAATTTATGTATTTTCATTTCTAGACAATTATTTTATAGTCTGTGAAACTACAAATCTGCGGTTTAATGGCAACAAATCATTTTCTTAATTCACTTAATTTCTGCAAAGAAGGAAGGAAAGAGCGCAGGATAAGCAGCCCAAAATGAAATAAAGGCAAACATTCATTTCTCAGTCAGTTATTTACTTGCTCCCCTACAGCCACTTTATGTATCTAATATTTCTAATTTACCACGAAGTGGCAAAAGTGACACAAGAAGCCATAAATTCCCTTCTAATTCCAAATAATTCCGATTACATGGACGAGTAGTTTTCAATCAGGAAGATAATCTTGGTGATAGATGGTGGGATAATTGGCTGTCTCGGCGACGTAAATATTGTGACGTTCTATTAATCTCTCCGAATGAGGTGTCAAACTGTCACTCATTCGTCAAACTGAATTAGGAAATATAACGAATAAATAAATGCATGCGAGTCAGGCCAGAGGTGCAAGAGTGCATGTGTGTGTAACCACTATTACTATACTTGTGGGGACATAATTTACAGAGCCTTATGGGGACATTTTCTTAAAGTCCCTCCCTATAAGACAGAGATTACAGGGATATTTTTTGTGTGCTTCCACCACAATGTTTTATTTTAAAGAAAAATATACAAAATATTTAACAGCATTTCTTTACAAACATTTTTGTTATTCATATTTGTGGTTTTAAGGCTGTTGATGGTGTGATTTCCTAATCAAGCAGGGAAATGATGAATTCTGAAGCTCGGTGGAGACGGTCCTTCGCCCAGCTGTCTTTTTACCAAAGTATATGTCAGCACGTCTGCTAACCTGCGGGTGAGAAAGGAAGAGGGAACCGAACGCTGACATCTTCTTAATTTAATTTATAAAGATCATAATTAATGACCTCTAGGCTGCCGGAGAGCCCATCTGAGAGCGTCGACAAAACGAGGACCCGAGCCATAAGAATAAAAATGAAGTTTTCATTGAATTCGGAATTAAATCTCAAATATCAGTAATTTAAAAGAAAAGGTCAACTGTAATGGAGTCCCACCCTGGCTTTTAATGTCCCATAATTCTCTTTGAGGACCACACCTGGCCGTGCCGAGGCCACTGCTAATTGCTGCCGTCGCCTAATTAAAAGCTCAGGTGTTGACGGGAACAAACAAAGGGGCACTTGGTGGCGGTGGCAGCGGCCCCGGCGACACCGCCATTAGCCGGCGTCAGGTGAGTGCCGCTGGCCGCCGATGCGCGACGAATCGCATTTCCTCCCCGGGACAGAGGCGGAGCGCCAATTTCCCTGCCCCTCCCGAGCCGGAGCGCCGCTCGGCTCTCAATCACCACGGAGGGGAAATTAGATTAACGAGCTAAATGATGGCGACAACGCGCAGATAGGGGCCTGCGAGGGAGGCCATTACCCGCCACCGCCGAGCGCAGGGGGACAAACGCGCTGCCGGAGAGCGTGTTGCTTCCAATTTAACCGCGAAAAGCCGAACTCCATTAATTCCGTCTGGTCCAGCGGCAGCCAGTCGCGTGAGAAGCGGGTTAGAGGAGGAGTCCCAAACACGAGGACCAAAGCGCGCGGTGCTGACAAACCGTAAAAAGCTGACATCGCCGCTAAACTCTGCTAACAAGGCCGGGCCGGCTTGTGTACGCGGCGTGGGGGAGAGGGGGCTCGGAATGTGGCCCCGTGGACGAGGGGTGAAGGACCCTGCAGGGGATTATGTGTCCTGCAACTATAAATATAAATAGCGGGTTCTCCGTCTCGGAGTGGTGGCAGCAGTGGCCTAGCGAATCCCGATCCGCCAAGGTGCCACCGAGCAAAGCACCGTCCCCACACACTGCTCCATGGCCGCCCACTGCTCACTCAGGGTGATGGGTTAAATGCAGAGGACAAATTTCACTGTGTGCACCGTGTGCTGTGCTGCTGTGTATCACATGTGACAATCACTTCGCTTTACTTTAAGTTGTTCGGTAAGTGAAGTCGAGGTGACCAGATCTGCCCCCCCGATTATATATTCTGTACCCAACAAAAAAAAAGCCTAGACACGCCCCTGAACAGGGACGACCCGACGTGACGTTGTTCTCGTGTTCCTGTCCGTCGTCCGTCGCATTAAATGCATTTTCTCGGTAATGCAGACGCGTCGTGTCCAAACGACCAATCATTCTTGTTAGGCGCGGCCCCTCCTGCCCGGTTCTGAGGGTCCATTTCCGGCGGGATCGTGCTCGTTTTTTCTGAATGCGGCCGTCCACGTGTGTAATTAATCAGGAATTAAGCATCACAAAGACCAGTAATTCTGAGCAGGTGTATTTTGAAGTAAAATCCAGCGTCCAAAGACTTTTTTTTTTTTTATCGTTGGTGGGGAGATGAAACTCATCTGAAATAAATGTCCCAACAGAGCGGCTTTTGTTGGGGGGACGCGGCACGCGGTGCCCCCTTCTTGCCAGGTGTTTTGGCCGCTCGGCCCCGGAGGCAGGGAGGGCCGATGAGAGACGCCGGGCAGGACGATGAAAAGGGGCTTTCAGGCAGAGCCACGGGCAGCGCGGTCGGGCGCGGAAACACGACACTCGCGCACGCCGGCTCCACGCGGACCGCGCCCGGCCTGCTGACAGGGTCCTGAACCGGGTACAGTACACTCCTACAAAAAGTCCCCAAAAACACCCACTGGGAACATTTACATCTACATTTTACGGCATTTGGCAGACGGCCGTATCCAGAGCGACTTACAACGTGCTTCCATGTCACCATGGATGAAGTGGTCAGTTCTGGTTCACTAGGACCCCCAACTATGAATACAATCTTTTATTCACTCTGTTCTAGTTTCTATACAGAAGTCAGACAAGAAGAAGGTTACAAGTTCATCTAAATATTCTCTAAAGAGGAAGGTGTTGAGCTGCCGTGTGAAGGTGCTCAGTGACTGAGCTGGAAGTTCATTCCACCACCGAGGGGCCAAGACGGAGAAGAGTCTAGATGAGCGTCTTCCTCGTACCTTCAGAGATGGAGGGACCAGGCGAGCAGTACTGGAGGCTCGGAGTATACCAGGTGCAGTGCGAGGTGTGAGGTTGTTTCGACAAAATGATCCACTTTTGAAAAATGTGTTTAATTGGGAATTAAGCAGAGAGGGAAAATATTCACATCATGCATTTATAATACATTTGTTATGTAGTTATTACAATGCACATGATAACATGTGTTGTGGAGTTCTATCTGTGTTTAAACTGACAGGAACACATTTTTATGACGAGAATCATCTTGATTTTGTTCGTGGATCCTCGTAACTCCAGCCGGGAGATGGAGATGGACACGGCGTGCGAGGGACCGAGGGAACCAGACACCCAGGAAGCGAGGACGCGAGGACAGGCACATCAATGGCAGGATGGGCGGGGCCCAGGAACAGGTGTGGCGGCAGAGCGGGCGGCGCAGGTGAAGCGTCCGCGGCGCCGCGCCTCTCATCCTCCGACCCCCTTATCTGCGGTTCAAAGGCCGACGACGGAATTATCTCCGGACGGGACGAGCGGAGGGGCAGAGGAAGCGGCTGTCGCCGGGCCCTCGGCATTCTGGGTAAGCCGACAGCCCCGCGCCAGTCCGAACGAGGAGAGATGGACTCGAACAGGCGCTTCCTTTCTCCCGTCTCTGTCCCCACAGCCTTTTATCACGTCTCTCGCGCTCCCTTTGACTCCGCAGCCACGTCTTTTCGCCGGACTATAAAATTTCAGCGTTTGAAGTGGCCGGTGGGATTTGGGAGGGAACGGACCGCAGGATGACAAGATATACACACACGTGAGTGTGTGTGTGTGTGAGTGTGTCAGCTGACAGGGCCTCTTCACCCACACACCAGTACGCCATTCTTCACTTCTACACACACGTGACATCATTGTAGCTTCGTCAGGATGAGATGAAATACTAGTTTGGTTGGCTTCCAAGCCACCGTGAAGACAAATAAAAACCTTTGGAAGTCAGGTGACCTGAGGAGTGGCGGTTCATTGGTCTGTGTGGATTTATCAGTTCTTGAAAGTGAGCAAGCGAGGGGTCCAAACTGAACGGACAACATCCCTCCTCTTTCAGAAGGTCCTGACTGGAGGACATATAAGAGGACAGAGGATCCGGGACAGCCGGGTTAACTCTCATGAGGATTCGTCTGCCGGTCTGAAGTGAAGTGATTGTCATTGTGAGGCACAGCAGCACAGCACATGGTGACGTGGTGAAACGTGTCCTCTGTATTTAACCGTCACCCTTGGTGAGCAGTGGGCGGCCATGACAGGCGCCCGGGGAGCAGTGTGTGGGGACGGGACCTTCATCAAGGGGACCTCAGTGGCACCTCGGCAGCTTCTGATTACGATTCCGCTTCCTTACTTCCCCACCTTATCCCCTATATACCGCGATGAGCGAATTCCCAAACGTGGGCTCATCCCGCCGATCTCGCCGCCACCAATTCACACTGAATCTCCGTCTAGTGAGATACGGAGGCTGGTCGTCTGGACCCCCGTCTCCCCCACCTCTGACACGCAAGGTCACCGCTGAACGGGAGTCGGCACTCCAAGTAATGCCCCTGACGGACGGTGCTAATTGGTGGAATTTATGTAGCCCTTTCGCCGGCCTTTATGGGGTAGGCAAGTGGAGGGCATTAGCATTTACGAGCCTCGGGGTCCGCGGCGGCTCACCGCTCCACAGCCGGCTGCGGGGCGTCCCGAACGTCCCACACGGGGGGGGGGGGGGGGCTGAACGAAAGGGAAAGTGCGAGCTATTAACGGAACACGGCCCGAAAGTTGGAGCGAAAGATGGAGATGGAGGAGTAAAAGAGCAGCGCGGGAAGGAAGAGAAAGAGAGAGAGAGAGAGAGAGAGAGAGAGAGAGAGAAATGGAATATGAAAGACAGCACTGGCCGGGCGGGGAGAGGGGTCATGTAATGAGAGTCTGGTTATTGATTGTATTGTCAGGGCCGCTGACCGGGGTCCTGAGTGCTGTGGACTCCAGTCCATCTGTGGACAATGCAGTCAGTTACAGCCCACTGCCTCGCCTAATAAACCACAGACAGATTAATATCACACCTGTGTGTGGTGTGTGAGTGTGTGTGAGTGTGAGTGTGTACGGGTGTGTGCTCGACGCTCGTCAGCACGACTCGGGGTCCAGGGGTGAAGGATTTCATTTTTATAAAAATGTCATGAGCTAACTGGCTGTACAGTCGAGCCATCGTTTTAATGGCACGGAGCCCGATGTCTGAACGTGGAAAAAACACGCCGAACGAATCCACGAAGCCGTAATATTTCATTCCGAACCTGCAAAAACGGTCAGAATACGTTTCACAACGATGACGGTCAAACTGAGAACTTCTCACAGCATAATAACGGCAGTAATCCACGTAACGTAAAACTGTTTTTCTGGAAGAAATTTCTCTGTCCACAAACCTTTGTGAAACCAGATGGGACGTAAACGCGGTTCATCGTCCCTTATGTCTCCCATCCGGTCGCGCGGGTCACGTCACTTCCCACAATTCCCGTTCGAGCATCATTAATATTTCAGAATGCTTGCGGTGGGTTTTCAGGGAGAAAAAGACGCCGTTCCGTTTGGACGCTTTCTTTACAGTGAAGTAGAACAGAAAACAGGTAACAATAATATAATAATAAGATCAAACTTTTATTGACTGGGTTACATAGATTTGCATTACGAAAAAAAAAAAGCTAAAATACTAATTTCATAGAGTAAAAGTAACGTAAAATATTCATGGATAATCCTGAGTAAAATAAGACTAAAAGGCCCAGAATTTTAGTCGACTGAAACTTGACTAAAATGAGTCCTGGCGTGACAATGATTGATAAGGACTAAAATGACAGCTTGACGCAAAGACTCGACTAAAACTAAAAAGGAAAAACAACTATAGTTAGAACATTACAAAATCCAATGCAACCATCTGGAAACCGTGGAAAGAACGTGCAGATCGGCAGAACGAGACGTTGTCGAGGACCAGGTGCCGGGGGTCAGACTGGCGAGTGTCCTGCGGGTCGACCAGACAAGAAGAGCAGTGACATCAGCATGATGGCTTCATTTTCGGTCCCAAGATGACGGCGTGTGTCGAGGACGGGCCCGGGGTCCCGGTAATCGGCGGCGCGGGCACGAGCGATTACCCAGAAGCACTCAGCCAAAACAGGAAAATCAATAAACAATCTGGACGGCTCTGAGCGGCCCTGCTCTGACCTAATAAACGTCTCCATTCACTCTCGCGGCTTCATCTCGCCTCAACGTCTTCTTCATGTGCATCCCCTGCCCATCAATTAGAGCGCGGCGTGGCCCTGCCGCAGACACGCCCCCTCCTCCTAAATACCGTACCGCAGCTTCAGCATGTGGAGGTCGTGAGAGTTGGGAGGAGCTGAGGCTGGAGTGTGTGTGTGTGTGTGTGTGTGTGTGTGACTACAGCAGCAGCTGAACCAGTGAAGGGGAGAATGACAGGTAAGCGTTCTACCTAAAAACGAGTTCTCTGGTCTGTGACTGACTGCTGCGCGCACACACACACACACACACACACACACTTGTCTCCCATCGATTCTGCCACTTCCCATTATTGTCAATCAGAGGAACGCTGCTAGGAGGAAAGGGGAGGCGGGAGATGGGAAAGGAGCTGCCGGAGGGTCGCGGTGCCGGGGGGCGGGGCCAGGATCGTGGCCGAGGAGCCTGTCCTGGTCCCACTCCATCTTCCACCCCCTCCTTGCGGACGACTTTGGTGGTTTTCTTGACCTCCCCCCACGTTTCTTTGCGAAGTGATGATGCTGCACGCGTAAACAGCAGCGTATTAACCAACACACAGAGCTCGACGCACGAGGGGTTCCCAAAACTCCGCATTTGGGAGCAAGAGAGGTCGCCCACGTCATCAAATCGTGCAAATTGTCTCTGACGATGTCTGGGGACCTCCGTTCTGTCCAAAGTGACCTGATTTGGACGAACCGGAGTCCTGTTTACAGGGAAGGTGAGGATACCTGAACGTTTCACTAAAATGCAGCAGTCAATCATAATGAAAACAGAGAGGTGGCTCATGGGTAAAAAAACCACACGACCCCACCATGACTTCCACCTCTGCAGATCGGCCCTGACGGTGGCGCTCTGGCGGCGGTGGCGTTCTGGCTGGGCGGCGGCGGCGGCCATAAGCCCGGGAGATTGATGGGCGCGGCCCCCCCCCGCCCTCCCCGCGCCGTAAAAGATTATCCGCTCGCTCGCTGGAAACAAAGCTGTGATGGAAATTCGTCTCGCATCATCAGCAACAAAATATCTACACGCCGGGGTAGGAGTCTCTCATTTTTCATGGACTATATATTAAATAAAAAAGAACATTAAAAGCAGCAGGAGGAGGAGGAGGAGAGGCGTCCTGACTGATGGGCCCGGTCCGGGTCTTTCAGAACGCCGGAGATTATGGGGTTTTTATTGGCTGTCAGGAAACACAACGTCCCGCGTACTTCACCCGCCGGCGCTCTGATTGGGGTGCCAGCAGGAATGAGGAGGAATGGAGCCCGATGCGCCGCACACACACATTAAACACACAGCGGAACTTACTTATCATTCACAAGTGATGAATGGAAGCATACACTGCCGGTCAGAAGTCTGGGCGCCCCGACTCTGCGGCGGTTACGGAATTTATCAGGCGCCCTTATCCAGTAGTTACAGGGACAGTCCCCCCCTGGAGACACTCGGGGTTAAGTGTCTTGCTCAGGGACACGATGGTAGTAAGTGGGATTTGAACCCGGGTCTTCTGGTTCATACGCGAGTGTGTTACCCACCCTGGACGGAGCCATTTCCACGAATCCAAAGCAAACGTCAAATTTTTTTTCCCTCTTTTTTACCTTCATGGCGGCTTTGTTCACTATCGTCTTCATCAAAAACCGCTGGATCAGATGGTCAGTAATTTGAGTGAGCGATAAGAATGTCCAAACGTCCCCGTTGTCCATCTGGTGGAAATGCTCCCGGATCTGGAGAGACATAAACCTTCAACTTTTTCTGTAATTCATGTTATTTTATAGCGTATGCGTCTTTTGTTACGTAAAGCTGTAAACGAGTAGGGGTGTCCAGACCTTCCTGGAGGTGTCCAGACTTTCCTGGAGGTGTCCAGACCTTCCTGGAGGTGTCCAGACCGTCCCTTTTTTCTTTAAACATTGATGTACAAGAAGAATCCAGTTATTTTTGTTGTCAGTTTCAGGAGCTTTAGCACGTACACGTTCAAACTGCTTCATCTAGCGGTGCTTCCTGATTTGACCCCGAACACCAACAGGCCATAAAGATCTTTTATTTATTCCCGGTGATTTAATTAAGTTTGAAATATTAATTGGCGAGCTGTAAAGGTGTTCCGATTATGGATTGTTACATGAAATATTAAACCGAAATCATCCGATAATCGTTCAGATGAAACTCCCAGGCAGTCACAGCGGGTGGTGGAGAAAGAGGCCGAGTCTGACATGTCCGTTTCCACATGCCACTTTCACTCGCCGAGACGAGCAAGCAGGAAGAAGGAGGGAACAAATCCAGCCTGCCGCACATCAGCCCCCTAAGCATGACAAAGCTGTCTCTCCCCGACTGGAGGAAGGCATCGATTTTTCCTCCACTTCTCCATCAATCTGCTGGAGGAGAAACACCCAGGGAGGCGGGGGACGAGGGACAGAGACGGACAACTGAGGGCGAGTTCTGGAGAGTCCAACATGCAGGCAGCAGGATCTGTGCAACTAGCATATATTACGTGCGATGAAAACAGAAGCGTGTTATTAATATGAACTAAAGGACATCACTTTGTTCAAGCTGTGTGTTAATTTACTAAGAGCCATTTTGGTGGCCAGGGTTCGAGTCCTCTTCTCCTCAGTCAGGGGATGCAATAACAGCTGGGCCGATGGGAAGAATCATTTCATCCGGTCACCAAGGTGTTTTGTTTGGTTACCGAAGATTCATTCACATCTCCTCCAAATTAGTGTTGTTTTAGTCAACGAAATTTATGACGGGACTGAAATGAGACCAGACGTAAATGCTGGTCATGTGACGATAACTATAATGAAATATATCATTTAATATTGTTGACGAATAAAAACCAAGACAAAGTATAGTTTAGAAAATAAAAACTAGTGTAAAATGTCTCTTAAAAACAAGACGAATAGTTATTTCCGCTTGTTTAATTACATTATTATTATTATGATTATGTCTTTGAAGTGATGACGTCACTTCCTCAATTTACATTTGAGCATTATTAATATTTCAGAATGCTTGTGGTGGGTTATAGATATCTGGTGGTGGGTTTTCAGGGAGAAGGAAAGATGAAGTGACATTTGCATTTTCTTTACAGCGAAGTGGAAAAGAAAACAGAACGTGTATCGAAAAACACGGGGAAAACTACGGCCACTGGAACGGATGTTGAGTATTCTTGAATCCATAAGGTAATAATAATATAATAAAACCTTGTTTTAACTGTGAAATGGGTTTGACTGAAGGAAAATGTTGTATTTGTACTATATTGACAGGGTTAAATAGAATTTTATAAAAAAAATTAAAAAAAAAAGACAAATACAATTTTCATTGACTAAAACTAGACTAAAATATTCGTGGATAATTCTGACTAAAATAAGACAAAAATGCTCAGATTTTTAGTTGACTGAAACTTGGCTAGACTAAAATGAGACTAATAAGACTAATAAAACACTAACATTGACGCAAAGACTAGACTAGGCGCTTTCAGACTGAACGCGGCATGCGCTCGCCTTAAGGTTTGCACCAAAAAAAAAAAAACCTCAGCTGCAAAAAATACGTGTCGTTGGGATGATAATGTTGCGTTGTCCATCGCTGGACACTCAAAGAGACTGATTCGATTTTCCTCCATTCCCACTTTATGTCTGCGTTTTAAAGGGGAGGACCAACATTGGCCGCTTCAATGCTTCGACTGTATTGGATGCGTGACAGTAAAAGGTCCCAACAAATTTCAACTCGGACCACGGTGCGTGTCCCTACCGAATCCGTAGCACTTGCCTGAACGGGTCCTCTGAAAGCCACCACGTTACGGCCTGACCCTAACAAGCTATAGAAAATAAAGGGTTTTCCAGAGCAAAGTGCTGCACTGGCCACGTTCAGTCTGAAAAATGAAGACAGGCCGCCAAAAACCACTAAACTCCCAATTTTGGGAAATATTGTGGGATTTTGGTGGCCAGCGTCTCATCGAGAGACTTTATTGAGACGGTTGCCGTAACGCATCAGTGCGCTAAAAAGGTTTCAGGACAGCCATAAACGACACAAACGCACATTCCTTTATTTATTATAGAGACAATATTTCATACTTACAGTAATGCAAGCTGATGCAGGAGGATTTCACAATGCACACAATCATGCCTCCACGCAAATAAAAGAACATGTGGAGGAATAGCTGCCCCTGTCGCTGGTCAACGAGAGATGAAACACAGAACACACTTACTATTCAGCGCTATCGTACTCACATTTAAACGTTGGTCTACGATATCAAGTGCAGTATTAAGAATTGAAGATCACGTCCACTCAAGTCGTGTCATGGACGTCACGCAATCTGGCTCACCGCTGCATGCACCATCAAAACGATTTTCACAAGAAATCATGTCTCCAAAAAGAACGCACATTCTGTATTACAGAAATAATATTCTTGCATTACATGGCCATGAGACGAATTACATTCATTCGTTATGCAACCCAGGCGAGGGGCATTTTATATACTGGACACAGGAGAGGAAACCTGAGTCGCGATTCATGGAACCCTGGCTGTTCCCCATCACAAATCTACATCAGCGCTGAACGATGAATACATGCGTACTTTTACAACAATGCCATTAAATATATATACATACAGATTATAGTTCAGCGATTTTTTGTGTTGGCCTTTAATGTATAAAAGTGAGCTGTTATGTTAATAATACGAAATACACAAGTCTTGTATAGTAAGGGACGCTGATAAACAGACAACTTGTTTAAACCGTGTTCAAATTTTCCACCTAGCGGCGGTTCTTTACATGACTACATGAATATTGAGAAGCCCCCGTTGTCTGTACCCGATCTGTACCGTCTGCCCTGTTTTTTGTGATTTTTCTGCGAAGCCACTGTTTAATGTAGTAAGACGAAACAGTGCAATTAGACGATAAAACCACGATGATAAAAAGGCTCCAGAGAGCGGGGCCACGCCTGAGGACTCTTAAACTACACGTCCGAGGTGGAAGCCACAAATCACGAACCAGAGATTCGTTCCGGAGTGACCCCTGACCCCGCTGGCCGGACAGGCTCGCGCGGGCTGCAGGTTCGCGTCAGGATTATGATTGCATGATCTGCCCGTGTCGGCGGGCGCCGGAAGGGCCGGAACCTTCGGGCATCACTCACTCGCAGGACTCCTAGGTGCCTTTGTCAGTTGATTGCTGATGGAAAAAAATAAAATAAAAAAGGAAAACAGATCAATACATCTCCGCCGGGCCTGACAGGTAATCTTTACCGGGAATGAAATATGAGAGGCATCAGTCCGCTGGACTCCTCTACTGTAACCGGGACCGGGCCGATTGACCGAGGAATCCCCGGTTTCGCTTCCAGCCCCAGAAAACTCATTTCACCCTACAAGAGCAGGGCGGGAGACGTCGCCATGGTAACGACTAATTATGACAGGAGGGTGGGGGGGAGTCAGGGGGTGGCCCCGTGATCGACGAAAGGCGATAAGGACATTCCTCCCTATCTGTCAGTTCCTCAACATCACAGGGGCCAGCTGGCTGCGGGGACGAGCCTCTTTCAGCAGATGACTATTGGACCATTTGGGACTGTCAGCGCGGGCCGAAGCAAAAGCTTTTTTTTCGGCCCCTCCGGACGATCCGTTTAAACGTTCATATCCTGCCGATACGTAATGCAACGTTGATGAAATAGTCAGTGGGATCCCCTCGCTTGTTCATTCATGTCCAAGCACGAGGGACATGGACAAGAACACTTCCCTGAAAAAGAAAACCGCAACGCGAAGCACCGAGGGTATTTTTGCATTTTAAAAGAAAGTGATTTGTGCAGGAAAAAGGCAGAAAACGTATTAAAAAATCCGCCTCGAGTCGACTTGTAATGAACTTGTACGAGACACGCCCCCAAAAAGGAGACCGATGGGACAGGAGGCCCCTGGACGAATCGCAGTTATTCCATCATCACCATCACCACAGCACCGCACTCCGTCCCGAATCCAGGATAAATAAATAGAATAAATAAAGGGGCGTCGGCCTCCCAACGTTCACGTGAGGGGCATTTGAATACGGAGGGTACAGAGGAAGACGCTCCGGGGTGCGAGAACACAGGTTCTCGCACCCCGCTCTGTTGTGCTAATGAGCGCCTTCGAATCCATGCTAATGCGAGTCCTGCTCTTTGTGTGCCGCCGGCGCGGGGCGGCGAGGCTTTCCGTCCGGCTCTAGCCCCGCCCCTCCGTGCTTGTTGGCCAGGAGAGGCTGGAGTGAAGAGCTGCCTTGGGTGAAGGTCCTCGGCCCGCCTTCCTCCAGGAGAAAACGTCTGTTTAACGGCTGATTAGCCGGCGCTTGATTGCATTAGCATACGCCGGGCCGGCAAGGAAAACTCACAACTCTTCCACTTATAAATTATATATATATATATATCACTTTTCTCCTCATCTTCTGAGCCAGATGTTCTCCTCCGAGTCCTCCTCATACTCCTTCCGACTCCCCAGGCCCCAGAAGTCCCGGCCCGGGGCGGGGGGCCCCGGACCCTGCCGGCTCCACGCCGGGGCAGTCCCGATCCGCCTCCTCGCCACGCTCCTCCCTCCGGAAGGCGACGGCAGCTGCGGAGGAACCAGAAGAACACGTCACGTTAAACGGCTGGTTGCCCGTGGCAACGTGGATGATTAGCACGCTGGAGAGATCAAAGCGGCGGCGCAGGAGGCCGCTCGGGTGGCTCCGCCCCGTTCGGAGACGGAGCTCGGCGGACGGAACCGAAAGTGACATCGCGGCCCCGTCCTGTCTCCGAGGATTAGGCGGGACAGCACTCTCCCGCTCCCCATTACTTTCCGGATGGCTTCCCCTCCGAACCCGTCCGGTGGGCGGAGTCGCGCAGGGGGGGGGGGGGGGGGGCGGGGGTCATCGATTAATATTCCTCCAGGGGAGGATGGTTAACCAGGAGCGGTAGTTAAACCCGACCGCACTCCGGAGATCCAGGTTCATACGATCAAAAAAAAAAAAAAAAAAAGACGACCTTGAGGGACGTCACTCTTCACAAACGAACCCATTTCCGGCAAATCTAACGGTTTAAAGAACCCCGACGCCCGCGGATG
>NW_021630115.1:77153-205925 GCF_900700375.1 Denticeps clupeoides
GTGATGGTTAAATGCAGAGGACAAATTTCACTGTGTGCACCGTGTGCTGTGTGTACATTAATGAGGAAAAAATTAACTTAAATGATTTAAGCACAATATCACAACGAGTGAAACATGGATATGAATACTGTATATATTGGCTGTTCTAACACACCGAAAATCAACGTTTCCTATATGAACTTTAAAGGTACATGTAAAACAGCCTTATTATGTACCTATAATACATATATAATATAATAATACAACAATAAGTGAATTATGTAACATTTCTGTGAATGAAGCGTGTTCTCTGGTCACCGACCAGACAGACCATCACATCAAGTGCGTTTCTGAAATGACTAGTCACCCTGTTTGTTGGTGTGAAATTATTTCTGGCATCCAGGGGGAGGAGTCTGTAGGTTTGACCTCATTCTGGACTATTTCATTCGGTTTTTCTGGCCTGCGCGTGGAACCCCCGCGAAAGGGGCGGGGCCGGAGTGGGTGGCGGCTGGTTGGCGTCTGCGGTTTGAGTAAAGTCTCTTCTGCTGTATAATCAATAGGCATAAAAACGAACGGCCGGGCCATTCTTCTCCCCCTGCTAATAAAACGCGGCGTAATGCATATTTCATTTACTTTTATACTTATTGATTAGCTGTAGCCCAGTTAGTAAATCATGCGCCTATCGATCGCTCAATCGCAGCGCTGTCGGACAGCACATAACCAGCCATTTGCGGCGCTGATAAAGAGCTCAGGCATTGAACTCCCCACAGTAAATCTTTGCAAACTAACTTTTTAATTCCAAAATCGATCGCCGCTTAAACACCACATTATTCCACCCGCCCCCGCCGGTATTAAAGGTAAAAAAGGGTTAGAGCCTCGCCGGGCCCGTCACAGGGGACGGGCGGCTCTGGACGTCTTCACTCTCACTTTATTCTCCGTATCCTACAGCACGCCGCGTGTGTGTGTGTGTGTGTGCGCGTCTGCAGGGTTTAATTGCTGGTCTATTTCAAGGTGGTGTGAAGGTTCCGTTTGCGCCGTTTTCGTCGGTGTTTTATTGCGGGCGAAATATTGCATTTTAGACCCCAGCCGCGACACTAGCAGCTTTAATAGTTACAGTTCCGGGTTCAGTCAGTCAGTCAATCCGGGGCGATGTCTACTGGGAAAGTTCTAGAAGGGCTGCGCCAGGCACCGGGAAGGGCGTAAAAACACAGCTCGGGGGCGGGACGTTGGCAATGATGTCACAGGGGGTCAACTGCAATTCGGGAGGCCGCTCCCGAAAGCAGATGGATCAATTAAACAGCATAAGTCGGCGCGTGCGTGGCACCCGGCCCGCCGCCGAAGGCTCCATCTATTTTCATTAGGACCCCCGGTTCGGCGAAGGCCCCGAGGATCTCAGGATGAATAGGGGCATTCAAATGAATCAGAAAGGATTACGGGCCCCTGGGAGCCCAATCAATGGCCGCAAATCAATAATCAATAGGCCACTCACACCAATATACTAACCGCTGACACCGAGATCTGCCGATGAAAGCGGCGCGCGGGGACGTGGGCGTGGCCTGCTGCTATGATTTATCAGCCGGGGCTGGGGGGTGTCATTTAGAAATAACTAAAGTCGATAGATGAAGCGGTGCGGCGCGGGGACGGGGGGTCCGGCGCGGGCGGGACGCGCCGCTGCATCGCAACGCGGCCAGCCGCTCGGCGTTATCAGGCTTATTTGCGCGGCATTACGGCCATAAATAACTTAAACCGACCGCCGGCGCCGAAACAGAGTGAGTGATAGGCGGCGTATTAATATTAATAAGGCGTACTGCGGATGTTGCCGCTGGCGAGAAAGACTCCGCCGCACCGGCCACTCGGCGCGGCACCATTTCATACAGAACGTGGATTCAATCGTTTTATTGTCCGGGCCGATTACTGAGGTGACGTAGTTGTGTTCACATATCACCAGTTACTGCGGAAAAATGGTGGCGGAGAAGGTCAAAGGTCATCGCCACGGCGGAATAAAATAAAATAAACAGATAAAAAGCAACATAACGTCATTAATTTCACTTTAGTTTCAGTATTACTTCCCAGTTTTGGTACGTTTATTATTTAAAGTTATATAATGGTCACGCACACTTGAGGCCGTCCTGGGACACTGGGGGACGGGCCGGGGTCCACACCTTTGCCGGCTGGTGGACAAGTGAGATTTTCTGGTACACTGTATGAATTCTGTCCCCTCCAGGGCCTGATTCCAGGCGTCCAGCGGAACACACGGCACACGCCCGTCCCTCCCGTCCCGTTGTTCATTTGCGAGTATGATTTATTCGTTGTGAAGAAAAAGAGGGTCTTGAATTCCCCTACAAAGGAATTAAGAGGCCGTCCCCGGGGTCCGTCATTCAAATGAGAGCGAGGCGGGGAGACAAGGGCCTTTTAATAGCCAGAAATTAGTATTCACAGCACTTTAAACAGCAATCTGACGGAACCTTTCAGGTGGAAGAAGAAAGAGGACGTCCTGAAACGGCGGCCCCTTCATGGATGCAGCGCTCTACGGCGCCCCCCTCTGAAACGGCCCCAGAGACGCGGGAAAATTAGGGATGCAGGGTAGATAAGCCCCTGAAGTGGGACGCAGACCAGGGGCGAATGTGACCGGCCCGGCTCCGCCTCCGAGAGGGATCTGACGGAGGTGGCGTACCCGCGCGCGCTCGCGTCCTTACTCGCTGCTGACCTGCGCGGAACATCTAACGTCCCGGCCGGTGCGGCTCGAGCTGGGACCTCCCGGGAGACGTCCCGCGCTCTCGCCGCGCCCGCTACACGCTTGATGTGCAAGTGAGCGCCGCTCCTGCCGCTCACCGTGGGGGCACGGGGTTAAAAAAAAAAAAAATGGCCGGTCAATATATTGAGATTGCCGAGACCCCCCGGGGACACGAACAAAATCTTTTGATACCTCGAATAATCGGCTTCATCTCAGTCTGTTAGAGGCGGGCTTCTGACAAACGGCTGGAATTAGGGCAATATTCATTCCCCTTGTGTCGAGGTGACAGGGTGACAAGGTGACGAGGCGGCTGCCATTTGTCCCGTCCTGATTTCTTCTGATTAATGTTAAAATAAATAAACGGACGCACGTGCGCCGGCAGAAATCTTACAGAAGTCATTTTTGCGAGAATCCCGCATGGAAGTGAATTCTAGAGGAGATTGAAGCTGCTTTTACGGATCAGACGAAGAAGACGAGCATCCGCGAGTGGCGAGGCTGGTGTCTTGGCAACGTGTGAAGGGGGGGGGGGCCTAGCGGTTAAGGAAGCGGCCCCGTAATCAGAAGGTTGCCGGTTCGAATCCCGACCCGCCAAGGTGCCACTGAGGTGCCACTGAGCAAAGCACCGTCCCCACACACTGCTCCCCGGGCGCCTGTCATGGCTGCCCACTGCTCACTCAGGGTGATGGGTTAAATGCAGAGGACAAATTTCACCGTGTGCACCGTGTGCTGTGCTGCTGTGTATCACATGTGACAATCACTTCACTGAACGAATCTGCAAAAACGCGGGGACATATACCTCCGTCGACGGTAACTGACCCACGTTCCACGTGGGTGGTAATAGCCTAGTGGGTAACACACTCGCCTATGAACCAGAAGACCCGGGTTCGAGTCCCACGTACTACTGTTGTGTCCCTGAGCAAGACACTTAACCCTAAGTTGCTCCAGGGGGACTGTCCCTGTAACTACTGATTGTAAGTCACTCTGGATAAGGGCGTCTGATAAATGCTGTAAATGTAAATGATTCAACTTGCATTTCAGATGCGGATACACGTGGACGTACCTAAAAAAACTAAATAAAACGCAAAACCGGACATTTCAGGTGACCGGACAAGTGCATGTTTAAACTGGTCCGGGGGGAAGACGGGGACATGCGGTTTCGTTTGAAATGCAGTACAAATGCAGCAATGCAGTCTGGATCTGTGCTTTTATCTTGACTACGGACGCACCGACTTCCTTTAGACAGGAGCGAATGGACGTGAGAGAAAGAAGAGAAAAGTGTCCCTGCCTGCTTCTGCATGCCGAAGACGAACACCGTCGGCAGGACCCATCTGGAACCACGTCCACAGGGTAGACGGCCAGAGGACACAGAGGGCTGAACTGAAAGAGGGAAGAAAAACTAAAAAACAAAACTGACGCCGAGCCGGTGAAGCACCATGATCACCTCGCCTACGTAACAAGGAGAACGTGAAGATGGACGAGTACCTGGCTGCGGCCCCGCTTGCCGACGGGAGGAAGCCAACAGCTGCGGCGGGAAAGGCAAGGCGGGACAATGAAAAACGGGCACTTTCCACAAATCAAAAACGCTTTTTCCCCTCATCCCCTCATCACGTGACGGAATGGCGGCGGCCTTACGTCTTCTGGTAAGAGTCCTGGAACCGCCTCGTCCTGTCGGCAGGCACCGCCGCGCCGGTGTCCTGAAAGCGTCGAGAGGTCAACACGCAAGCTCTGCATTCTGCCGCTCTGCCGGCGCAAAAGGTCAAAGTTCACCTTGCCAGGGAGCCTCCTCCTGCCCTTCCGAATGCAGCGCGCAGCCACGCCCGGCAGCCGGTTCAGGCGGGCGTGGCAACCTGTCACATGACGCAGCGTCCCGCAATCCACTGCTGCAGCGGTTTTGGCGTCACGTATGCGGACTAAAGAAACAAAGTTGTCATTTGTACCATAAAAATCAGAGGCAGAATGACGGTTATGGTGGTTTCTCGTGGACGCGGGACGGACTCACCCCTCGGACCGGGCCTGGCGGGCTGGAGGAACGTGGGCAGGCGCTGCTTCTCTCTGTCCGGTCCGTCCGGCCGGGGCGGGGCGTCCGGGTCGCGGCCCGGTAGGAGGTTCTGGAGGCCGACGGCCGGCCCGCACTCTCCCTCCACAAACCAGTCGCTCTGTTCATCGTCACCTGCGACCGGCACGCAACGGAGCACGTGACGTTCTCAACGTTCTAAACACCAGTACACAACTTGGGTTTTATAGCCCCGGTGCTACGGTAAACAGGTCCGGCACATCAGTAGGTTTTCCGATCTATGGGATTAGTGTGTCCGTGTGATCGGGGCCTCGGATTAATTAAGCAGGACACGTCCTTCCATCGACTGGACCCGGTCCCCCGCTGATCCCCGCAGACCTGTCAGTCACCGGGACGCCGGGGCCATGCCGCTCACAGTCAAGGTGTAGTGACAACTGTTAAATCGCGGCTAATCAGATTAGCGGAGCCGTCGGCGCTCATTAGCGCGACACGACAACCTCTTATTAGCGCCGCCTGGGCGCCCGGCGAGCCGGCGTGACGTCACCGCCGCCCCTTTTTACCCCGGCGGTGTTAACGTGTGCGGGAGACGCGTGTCCTGGTTACCTTGCCGTCCCTCGTCGTTGGTGAAGAGTCCGGGGTCGCTGCTGCACACGCTGCTGGTCTCGCTGCAACAACACAGACGCGCATTTCAGGGGGGGGTCAAGGGGTCGGGGGTCGGGGTCAATGTCCCAAGCGCCGGGACATTAATGCGCGGTCCGAGATCGAGGAACGACAGAAAAGACGAAGGCGAACGGAGGGGACGGGGGACGTGCTGAGCGACGTGCGCGATCTAATTCAATATCCGCCGCTGTCGGCTCCAATCTAATCTTCTGGCCGAGGACGCCGGGGACGCGGCAGACTTTCCCTCCCTTTCCGCCGGGCGTGGACGAGGCCCGAGGACGGGCCGGCATCTGGTCCGAGCGGCCCGTGCATCTGTCTCCGGCGCCAGGCCTCGGCGCGACCCCCCCCAGGAATGAGGGGAGAGCCCCGGCCTGGGAATAAATGCCGGGACCAGAGGGCGGGGCCGTAGAAACCTTGGACGGCCGCTGACCTTGGACGGCGGAGTTTGCGGAGTCAGGATGGGCGCCGATGCAAGGCTGCTGACGCGGGACGGGCGCCGACCGGCCCGCGGTGCCACGCTCTCCTGCCAGATGGCGTGCCAAACGTCTCTCGGACTCGTACGACCCAAGGAAACAGATGTGTGGGGGGGGGCGGGGGGTCCCGGGGGACGGGGCGGGGGCACCACACCTCCTCACCCGCTCCCCAGCCGCCCCACCACTTCTGGACGGGAGGTCGTGCATCCAGAACGTTCTGAGCTCCTGCGAGCATCCAGCAAGGGCAAGACGCAATTACGCCGTTTTTTTACACTTTCGCCAACCCACGGCACGGAGAAGGTCCGATTCGTTAACGAGACGGATGTAACGAAGCACCGTGGACCGGTTCAAGACCGGTAAAAAAAGTGCGAGGATTAAAAAAGCAGAACCGTATTATAATACCGTAATATCCATCCATTTACACTTTACATTTACAGCATTTACCAGACGTCCTTATCCAGAGCGACTTACAATCAGTAGTTACAGGGACAGTCCCCCCTGGAGACACTCAGGGTTAAGTGTCTTGCTCAGGGACATGATGGTAGTAAGTGGGGTTTGAACCCGGGTCTTCTGGTTCATAGGCGAGAGTGTTTTTTTTTTTTTTTTGCCTATTTCTGCTCATTCAGTAAATAAAATAAAAACCGCGAACGATATGAAATGAAAATGGCGTTAATCAAACGCGCCTTCGCCACAGGTCTACGTGCGAAGTTTCTCTGAAGTTCCCCGCACGTAAACGCCGTTTGAAAAAGAATAATAGGTACAGTATAAACAATTAATTGGAGCCGGACATTAACTATTAAACCGTATTAGAGGCGTAATGCGATGTCGCCGGGAGAGTCCCTCTGCCAATATGAAACTGTTTCCATTAAGTGCTGCCTAATTAATGCCATGCATTATTGAAGACTCGATTTTTCTCGGCGTGTGCGGGAACGCCGCTCTCGATGTCTCAGGTGACCTTGTTCTGGAGAAGTTACAGGAGCGCCGACGGTCCTTGGATGTGAGGGTCTCACGACCAATTCTGTTCAGACAGAACATCTCCAGCTACGGTTCTCAATCATGAGAAACCTGGCTCCGAAAAGTGGGTTGGGTCTGGTTCTCCAACCAAACTGGCCCCATAACAAGTATTAATGGAGTATGTAGGAGTGGAGAACATCTCCAGCTACGGTTCTCCGTCATGAGAAACCTGGCGGTACCACACACGCCGAAATACCCTCCACAGACTGCAGTGGGTTGGGTCTGGTTCTCCAACCAAACTGGCCCCCTAACAAGGACTAATAGAGAATGTAGGAGAAGAGAACATCTCCAGCTACGGTTCTCCGTCATGAGAAACCTGGCAGTACCACACACGCCGAAATACCCTCCACGGACTGAAGTGGGTTGGGTCTGGTTCTCCAACCAAACTGGCCCCATAACAAGTATTAATGGAGAATGTAGGAGTGGAGAACATCTCCAGCTACGGTTCTCCGTCATGAGAAACCTGGCGGTACCACACACGCCGAAATACCCTCCACGGACTGAAGTGGGTTGGGTCTGGTTCTCCAACCAAACTGGCCCCATAACAAGTATTAATGGAGTATGTAGGAGTGGAGAACATCTCCAGCTATGGTTCTCAGTCACTCACTCACACACTCCGAAATACCCTCCACGGACTGAAGTGGGTTGGGTCTGGTTCTCCGACCAAACTGGCCCCTAACAAGTACTAATGGAGAACGTCTCCAGGAACAGGTCAGGATGCCACAGGCGCTGCTTTTTAACTAGAACTGTTCTACCAGCCAACATCATTAAGAAATAATTGATTATGTTCTGCACTGCATCACGTCTGCATGGCGACGCATCGGTTATGAGATTCATTTCAACGCCCCTACTGAGGACTAAAGGAGTGGCAGTAGCCTAGCGCCTATGAACCAGAAGACCCAGGTTCAAACCCCACCTACTACCACTGTGTCCCTGAGCAAGACACTTAACCCTGAGTGTCTCCAGGGGGGACTGATTGTAAGTCGCTCTGGATGAGGACGTCTGGTAAATGCTGTAATTGTAAAGGAGTTTCCTCCATCGTTCCACCGTTCGAGACCTGGCTCCACTGTCAATATTATACTGGGTGGTCCTGTCTGAGAAGGTCACCTTTACTGACCTTCTCCCACCATCGACCTTGACCAAAGTAAGTCACCTTTAGTCTCTGCGTCTCCACCACCACCACGGTGGCATTCAATTACACCGCGACCACAGGCTATGTTCAGGCAAACCAAAGCAAGCCGCGCTTCTCCCAGCAGGCCGAGCGCCTTTCTTCTCGCTCGCCCGCTCGCCCTCTCCACTCGGCCGAGCTAATCTGTTCGGCAACGCCGCCTCATTGTCTACAAACACTCTGGAGGGGCGAGGCCAAAAACACACTTCTGAGACAAAGACTAATCATTAGGAAATAATCCGGCGCTCCCGGGAGCCGCGGGGCCGGGCCGGGAGCTCGTTCCCACTTTCAGAAGAAAGGCGCCGATAACAGGCCCCGGCGTCCCAAATCCGCGCCCGATTAAAAGGTTATTCCAGACTCCCTGGGCAGGCGTAATTGGATTAGTCTCGGAGATTTCGCCGCAACGAAACTTTTGGAATACGCTCGCCTGCCGCAACTCTTCGCACAGTCCCCCCCGAATCCGAGGGCGGGGGGTCCCCCGCGCCCGGCGCGTACCCACAGGTGACGAGAGCCACCGCTGCTCGGGACAGGACGGGCACCAGGTGGCCTCCCTGCCAGCGGACCCGGGCCTAATGAAGGATGCGGAGCCCAGCTGGAGCCCGGCTCGGCCGCGTGGCCATTTCTTCAGGGCACGAGCCGCGACCTTCAGGCTGCGGCCTTTCAGAAGGTTGACGCCGTGGGACCGGGAGAAGCGGAGGGGAGGGGTTGTGTGGTTTCAGATGTTCCGCGGAGATGGCAGCTGGAGGAGAGGTCCTGTCCAGCGTCAACAAATCACACCAAACGTTAAAAAAAAAAAAAAAAAAAAAAAAAAAAAAAAAAAAAAAAAATATATATATATATATATATATATATATATATATATATATATATATATATATATATATATATATAATAAAATTAAATATATAAACATCAAATCATCTCTATGTTCACACAGAGACTGGAACAAAAGGTCAGAGGAGATCAGAGCTCCGAACCTGCATTAAGTGACCAGTAAAAACTGAGCTTGATACCGACCGCAATAGGGGGGCCATTAACACCATTATCAGGCGAATATTCAAAATCCAGACCAACGTGGGCGGAGGCTCCCAGCAAAACTCCGACCAAGTAAGCACACAGGCATGGAACGTGTGTAAATGACGCGCCAACTTTGCTCGGATGCAACACTTAAATCGCGGAGAATTCATTTTTGCACTTTTTTTTTTTTTTTTTTTTCAGCGCAATGAAAACCTCAGAATCCCAAAAGTGAAAAACCGTTCGCCGAGCGAAAAATGTAAATGAGTAAAAGGATGGTTACGGCAGCGGGGGCGCTGCGCGGCGGTGTAAGTGTAAGTGAGAAATGATGGACGGCGCCACGGCGCCCCCCCCCCCCGTTTATTTCTGCTCTGGAGCTGTTTTCTGTCAGGAGCCGTATTGATTCTTCCATAAAGTAAGAAAACAAGCACCGCTGAGGGGCCGCGCCGGGTCAGCACAAATTAAAGCAGAAGATGTAAAGCCCTCTGTCACCCCATTACTGGTCGCCCCGGACGACGCCCCGCGGCTGGCCTTATAGGCGCGCCGGGCAGATAACGGGACCATCGGCTGCGGCGTCGGAGGGGAAGCGGTGGGCCGGTAACTCCGCCGCTCAGCTGCTTTATGGGGTGGTAGTAGCCTAGTGGGTAACACCTTCCAGTAACACCAGAAGACCCGGGTTCGAATCCCACTTACCATTGTGTCCCTGAGCAAGACACTTAACCATATGTTGTTCCAGGGGGAGACTGTCCCTGTCACTACTGATTGTAAGTGGCTCTGGATAAGGACGTCTGGTAAATGCTGTAAATGTTAAACACTGGTGCGCATTGAACAAAGACACCGGCAGAAATATACAGCGTGGTGGAATTTTTACTCTCCAGTAATGTGTCTGGGCTATTGGGAATATTCCATTGGGTGAGAGGCACCATGTGGGTACCATGTGACCACGATGATTTGCATGCATTTGCATGGGATGATTGGCATCTACACTTGTTCTCGATGGCCTGCCTTAATTTTAGTTTTAGTCGAGTCTTCACGTCAAGCTGTAGATTTTATTAGTCTTAGTCACGTCACGTTTAAGTCGATTTTAGTCTTATTTTAGTCAGAATTATCCATGACTATTTTAGTCTGTACAGAAAACTTCCTGCGAACATGAATTGAGAAAAACGGCGTCATCTGTGGGGTCACAAGAAACTGAAATAATGCAAACTAATAATAACGTGATTAAACAAGGACATTTTAGTTCAATCATAATCCATATTTAGTCTTGATTTTACACGAAATATATCATAACAAAATATATTGGCATCAAATGACCAGCATTTAACATAATTTCCGTCACGTCATAAAGGTCCGTGGATGAAGATATTTTGTCTCACGATGATCAAACTTTATATTGGTTCTTTTTCATGTATAACTTTATTATTCTGACAGATTTAAATGACGTTGTCACTGCAACCTTTACCCTCAAACTGAATATTTATGACATGGCCACTCCAGAAACGTAGCACCATCTGGCGGGTTCCAGGCCCGGAACGTTCCAGAAAGTTCCTTCGTTCATGGGGACAATGTCACTGGCACGGGTGGGGGGGGTTAATTACCCGAAGTGGAGCTCGACTTCATTTCCCCGGCCATCGATTCGGCTCGGAGCGCCTTATTTGTAACAATATTTCTCAAGCACAACGTAATGAGCTTCCCCGCCGCCCGGAGGCAACAAGCATCAAAGATCTCTACCGGCTGATTACCACGGCAACAGGGGCGCCTAAGCGGGACGACTGCAGGTGTGTAATATCGTTAATTTTTAATACCAGTCCGATGGGCCGGCCGGGCACGGGCGTGATTCACGTCGAGATGCGGCCGCATTTAATATTGACAAAGAGATTACGGCGCGGCGTGTATATCATTTTAAATGCCGCCTTGGTTAATGGCCTCTGTCAGGCGGTACTTACGCCCCTGACTTTTACAACGCGAGGCTAAAGCCACACGGCGACGCCGACACACCCCCAGAATCAGCCGTACGCCACGGAGGAGCGCTTCGTTATGCCAATCAAGCCCGGCAACGCGCGTTGTACGTGCGGCGGCTTCGTCCTGTCGCTGTATTAACCCGGCTCCATCGGCACTATCGGTCCGAGATGATATTCAGATTACGAACGGCGGGACGTTCTTTCTGAGGCCGCGCCACGATGGACCGCGTTGCACGTATCCCAGTCACGAGCGAGAGGTCAACAGTCATACGGTCAAACCAGACTGGAAATCCCCTCTTCACGGGGTCTCCGGTCCCAATCGAGTCTGTTCTCCTTCGTTGTCCCTGGCTGGTGGGACAACTCGTCCTGCTCCATTCGACTAGCCGAGACTAATACCACCTTTAAGAAGGAACTGACAAATCTAACACCCCCACACACACACACACACACACACACACAAGAATAAAAACCTCGTCTAGTTCTTAACAGTTGGGATGGGGTGCTAGTAGCCTAGTGGGTAACACACTCGCCTGTGAACCAGAAGACCCAGGTTCAAATCCCACTTACTACCATCATGTCCCTGAGCAAGACACTTAACCCTGAGTGTCTCCGGGGGGGGGACTGTCCCTGTAACTACTGACTGTAAGTCACTCTGAATAAGGACGTCTGGTAAATGCCGTAAATGTAAATGTAACAATTCCCTGCATGTTCTATTATCGGGGCTCTCGGTTTTGTACCTCAAAATCTATAGAAACCGAATGAGAATTGCTGGTGTCCTCTTGTAAGTCGGTTTGAATAAAAGTAAAATAAAATAAAATAAAGTAAAGAAGTAAAATGAAGTAAAGTAACGAAGTAAAGTAAAGCAAAGTAAGGTAAAATAAAATAAAGAAGTAAAGTAAAGAAGTAAAGTAAAATAGAGTAACAACATGGCCCGTTTTAATGTGAATATTGTCAGAATGATCCCAGAACCGAGGTCACGTAGTCGTGGCGGTGAAACATGGTGAGCGACGTTCCTATGGATAACGGGGTAATTTACTGCGGTTGAATATTCAGAAGCGTTACCACTCGGACATGTTCTCGTCAGAGGCCTCCTGCTTCTCCGTCGCCCGCCGCAGGACCCGGTCCTTCCAGCACTCCTCGCGCAGCATCCTGGTCCCGGAGACTCCAGGGGCCCCGCCCGCGTCCCCCCAGCCCCCGGACGTCTTCTTCAGCCGGGACAGGCGCTGCTTGTGGGACGAGCGCTGGTGGTGGTGGTGGTGAAGGAGACGGTGGTGGGGGTGAAGATGATCCCCACGCTGCACGGCAGAGACGCGCAGCTTCTGCCGCAGACTGACCGTCACCGCGTCCGAGGTCACGCGCTTGACCTTCCGGCGCCGGCGCAGCGGCCGGCCCGGCGCGTTTTCCGTGAACGAGTCGGATTCGGGCCAGGAGTGCTGCCGGGTCCTGAAGGACGGACGGGCGGCGGAGGCCACGCCCACGTCGTCCGAGTCGCTGAAGGTGCCGGAAAAGGCGGCGCGCCGGCGGTAGCCGTCCCTCCCGGCCGGCTCGTCGGGGCTGGACTCCGACGCCTCGCTCAGGCAGGGCCGGACGTGCTCCGCGGCGTGGGGGGCGGAGCCGCAGCGCCGCTTTCGGCCGCGCCGGCGCCGGACCTGCCGGCGCTGCTGCAGGGGGCTCAGCATCATCTCTCGCCACAGCTCCTCCAGATTGGCCTGCTCGGACGTCTGGTCCAGCGCCGAGACCAGGTCCTGCACCAGCTCCTCCATCGCGCCCCGGCTGCCCGGAGAGAAAAGCGGTCAAAAATACGCCAACGTCTCCGGCCGTCACCAAATACTAAATACTAGCGGGTGAGCAAGAGGCCCCCGTAATCAGAAGGTGCCGCTGAGGTCCCGTCCCCACACGCTGCTCCCCGGGGGCCTGTCACGGTGCCCACTGTCACTGGGGGTGACGGTTAAATACAGAGGACACGTTTCACCACGTCACTGTGTGCTGCGCTGCAGTGTTTCACCATCACACCATCAACAGCGGTAAAAGCACAAATATGAATAAAACTAAAACGTTGATGAAGAAATGCTGTTAAATAATATGAATATTTTCTTGAAAATAAAACATTGCGGTGGCGGCGCCGTACTCTCTCTCTCTATCAGCTTGGTCGTGCTTGGTGTTTACAGTTGTCATAATTCGTAATCTGACCAGAGGTGACAGTAGTGATGGGTGTTTCTGATGCCCCGCCCACCCCGGCGGCACGTTGGCGTGACGTCACCGCCGCGAAAGACCAAAACATTGAGGCACGGCGTTGCACCGACGTTACGTAACGGCGCCGTCCCCCACGCTGTCCCCCACGCCGCGCGCGTCCCCGTCATAATAAACACGGCGGCGACGCGGTAAACAGGCAGCGCGCGTCGGCCGCGACCTTCATTTAAAAGCCGCGCTGACGCGCTTCCGGTTCGGCTCCTACACGACAATCGTTCGGACCGCGAACCGCGGAACCCGCCGCGGCCGCGCTGCGGCTCCGAAAACTCACCCGCCGCGGCCGCTGCGCCTTCACGTCGCCGTCGCCGTCGCCGTCGGACACACGGCTACGCACTTCCGCCCGCCGCGCGGCCAACTTCCGGCGCTCGGGACCGGGACCGAGCGGGGGGGCGGGGCCACGGTCACGATTTCAATTTTAAAATCTTTCTAACCACCCGGCGTGCAGCCGACCTGCAGTTATTAAGATTATTAAAAAATTATCACGCGTCCGTCATCTGGCTCCACCCCCTTGTCAGTATAATGGAGGTTTTGTTGGTTGGTTACCAGAAGGCCGCAGGTTCGAATCCTGCGGTACCTGCAGACCCCATGTTTACATTTGCGGCATTTACCAGACGCCCTTATCCAGAGTGACTTACAGTCAGTAGTTACAGGGACATTCCCCCCCTGGAGACACTCACGGTTATGTGTCCTTCTCAGGGACACGATGGTAGTACGTGCGGTTCGAACCTGGGTCTTCTGGTTCATAGGCGAGCGTCTACTAGGCTGCTAGCAGTTCCGTGATGTCCATCGAGACTGGAGGACAGAACCTTTGTTCCACACGATGGCTTTGCAAGTGATCACTGCGTTTTTCGCTGAGCCTCGTTATTCCAGAAAATTCCGGTAACTGAACACAGAAAAAACAAAGAAATCAAGTCAAAGTTTACGGTCAACTTGGAAAAATTTACTTTTTTTTTTTTTTTTGTTTAAATTCACTTTAAATTTTCCAGCAGCAGCATCCCAATAAAAGAAAGAAAAGCGGTGGGAGAAAGGGAGGACGAGGAGGAACTGAGCACAAAAGCGGCTAATCTTCCTCATCTTCCTCCTAATAGCAGCACATTTCCCTGCGGGCCGGTGGCAGAGGGTCTCGCTGTGGCACCGCCACCTTATCTGTCCCCTCCACATTTCAGCAGCGTCCCGGGCTCCCTCAGAAGCCAGCCTCGGGGGCCTCCTGGCGCCGGGGCCGCAGGGGGACGCTGGGACCCCTGGGCCCTCATTGTTCAAGGCGAGCCGAGGCGTCCGGGGACGGGCCTTACTTAAAATAATAATAATAATGACAAAAAAAAAAAAAAAAGGAACTCCAGAGCTTCATTAAGCGCCAGTGTCTCAGGAACAGCTCCCTTTCACCGCCCCTAATTAACTTCCCAGAAGCCACCGCTGCTGCTGGTTTATCGGGGCCGGGCCGGGCCGCGGAAGCTCTTAATACCCACTCTGGCGCGCACGCCACTAATTTCTAATTTCTGCTTCGTGTCATTACTTCTCCGAGACTTGATGTGCTGGGAAGTGCGGGATTCGCTCTGCAGAGATGCGGCCGTTTTTCAGCCGGAGCCGTAAATTGAGGAGCTTCAACTTGTTTTATGAATGGGAGGCGTGTGAATCATTAGGAAACACACAGGCTGGTCTTCCGTGTAAAGGGTACGGCTCCACGCGGAGTTACAGCCCACCTTCACGTTCCCGTCCAGATGACATTCATGAACAGAGCATAAAATTCATCAGTTAAATATCATCCAACACAATCCAGGATTCTCCCGGTGTTATAACAGTTGGTCAAAATATGGACACATTCTCATTCAACGTGTGTTCTTTATCTTCATGACCATTTACGTTGGTAGATTCTCACTGAAGGCATGAACACATGTGGAGTTCTGTACTTAACAAAAAGTGGAGACCTGGCCTCCACAGTCACCGGACCTGAACCCAGTCCAGATGGTTTGGGGTGAGCTGGACCAACAAGTGCTAAACACCTCTGGGAACTCCTTCAAGACTGTTGGAGAAGCATTTCAGGTGACGACCTCTTGAAGCTCATGGAGAGAATGCCAAGAGTGTGCAAAGCAGTAATCAGAGCCAAGAAACTAGAACATAAAACATGTTTTCACTTATTTCACCTTTTTTTGTTAAGTACAGAACTCCACCATAAGAAAGAGGCTGGGCAAAAATGGCCTGCATGGCAGAGTGCAGTGACGAAAACCAGGAACATTAAGGCCCGTCTCAATTTGCCGAGAAAACATCTTGAAGAATTTTGGGAAAATTCTCTGTGGACTGACGAGACAGAAGTTAAAATCTTTGGAAGGTGTGTGTCCCATTGCAGAAAAAGAACATCATACCATTTACATTTCCAGCATTTACCAGACGCCCTTATCCAGAGCGACTTACAATCAGTAGTTACAGGGACAGTCCCCCCTGGAGACACTCAGGGTTAAGTGTCTTGCTCAGGGACACGATGGTAGTAAGTGGGGTTTGAACCTGGGTCTTCTGGTCCATAGGCGAGTGTGTTACCCGCTAGGCTACTACCCCCCACAGCCTAGTCTATGTCCTGACCTGAGTTCAATCGAGGTGCTGTGCCGTGACCTTAAAGCTCGAAAACGAACCTCCAATGTGGCTGATTGCAGTTGTTGCTAGTAAGGTCGGCCCAACCAGTTATAAGGTTTAGGGGGGGGGCGATCGCTTCTTACTTACTTTATTATAAAATGATCCGTCACTTAAACACAATTTGCGTTTACTTGTGTTGTCTTTGACAAATAGATCATTTTATTTATGATCTGAAAAACGATGGGGCTCGGACCGGAGTTTGCTGTTGGTCCCGTGTTATTATGTTTCCTGGTTCTTCTCGCCTGTATATAAAGTTCGGTTCTGTTCGCTCTCCTGTGGTCAAGTAATAAATCCCCTGTCTCAAGTGACAGGGACGTGATTGTCATTGTGAAACACTGCAGCACAGCACACAGTGTCACGGTGAAATGTGTCCTCTGTATTTAACCGTCACCCTTGGTGAGCAGTGGACAGGTGCCCGGGGCGCCCTGCTCAGTGGCACCTTGGCGGATCGGGATTCGAACCGGCAACCTTCTGATTACGGGGCCGCATCCTTAACCGCTAGGCCACCACTGCCTCTCATGACGTCATGCGTATGCGTCCTCCTTCCTCGCATGTCCAGCCATCCTGACAAGAAGGAAATCACAGAGGGGGCAAACACTTCTTCACACCACTTTTAAGATTTGTTCACCTTACGTACCGTATCTATGGCCTCAGAATCACTAGTACTGGTACCCATCATTGGTACTAATCAGATAATCCCAGGATATTGTGTGCAGGACAGGGCAAACTCACCATTCACTCACACACTCATACGTACGACCAATTTAGTGTATAGTGGGAGGAAACCGGAGCACACGGCGGAAACTAATGTGGGCAAACTCTGCCCACTTGGTGTCACACTGACGTAACGAAGAGGGTTTCTGATCATTACGATGAGCACAGATCAGAGTTTTTGGATTGGGACGTTCCCTGTGTTCCCCGTAGTTGCCTGTGGTGACCTCCCCGCTATCACGATGTGACATGAATCGTATAAACTCCCCGGCCGCGTTCTAGCCCAGGGTAGAAAAAGAACGTTATCTGAGGAAAGCCTCGACTCCGTTCTTTCTACCATTTAATTAGGCCCCAGCACAGGAACAATAATTGATTTCGCTAACAGTAACCAAAAAAAAAAAAAAAGGTAATTTTGAGATTCTCATCAAGAGAAGAGAAGAGCGGGAACAAAAAAGCCGGTCGGCCGGAGTAATGAATGAAGTCGGCGAGAGCTATCTACCCCCGGCAGGGTGTCGCTGGGGACGGCCGCTGACTGCTCCATCCCATCCGGCTCGGCCCCGCTATCGTCTCGTAAGAAGACGTCAGCCCCGAGCCGCCTTTATCGGCCCCCCGAAGGCCCGCCTTTCAGGGCCCGGCGCCGCGGAACGAGGGCCGCGCGATAAAGCGCGCCGCGTTAAATAGATCTGTCTGTTTGCATGGTAATAATGATCGCTTATGGAGCCGGCGCGGCGTGACCCGCCCGACAAGCGGCCGTATTCGCGTTGCGGCCCGCTGCCCCTCCGGCGACCTTGCCAAACTTCCCGTACTGTAAAGAACGCGGCTCGTCCGTCACGCCGTTCCCTACGGAGAACCACGTAAAGCTGGAATGCGGTCCACGGTTTGGATTCAGAGGACACAGTCCCTCGGCTCCCAGGCGTGCGGGTGGTGAAGACGCGCAGCAGCCTGGAGACGTCTGGTCTGGTGAGGAGTTTGTTGATGTCAGGTTTGTTTCGGCGAAGGTGGCCTGACGTGTCTGTTCGGAATCGGGGCGTTGGTGCTGGGGGGCTTCATGTGTCTTTATGAAAACGCAGATGTAAGAATGGACATCGCAGGAGCCTGTTTTTGCATTGCATAACAGATGTCTGCAGGGGGAAGTGTAACATTCCTGTGTCGATGGTTGAGGGTGAAGATTCGACACCCCGGTTTTTACATGCCTTTGTCCGACATCAACGTGCGAAGTATCAGCCGTCAGGACCGCCCACCCTCTTTGTCTTCACCAAATGGGAGGCACCGGGGGCGTGACATCAGAAACAACAGGTTCTGATTGGTCAGTGACAACTTCCTGTAGGCCAGTGACAACTTCCTGTAGGCCAGTGACAACTTCCTGTAGGCCAGTGACAACTTCCTGTAGGCCAGGGGTATAAATGTCTGCACACATGTGGAAAAGGGACCTCTGAGCTATCTTGCTCAGGGGGTTTTTTCCCTCAGAAGCCGGAAGGCTTCTGGGACTTTTATCTTCCCTTCTCTTTCTCTTCTCCCTCTTTACTCTTTCTTCTCATGTTTACTTTCTCTATAACCTTGGTACCTTTTTACATTCAATATTCACATGTAACTACAATAATTATTTACCGGTGTTAATAAATTAGAAACTGTTCATTTCTAACCTCTGTTGTGCCATGCCTCTTTCTGCCAGGTAACATCAAATTGGAGTGGTTAAATACAGTGCTCTGTGTGGAGGGAGAAAGAGTTTTTTCTACACACTCTATTCTCTTCTCCAACACCACATGGTCTTCATGTGTGCGTTTTTACAAATGGTGACCCCGACGTGATACCTTTGCTCGGATGTGGATCTGTGACCGTAAGTCTCTTTTATCTGAATTTTACTGCATAGGGAAGAATAGAATCTATGTGCTTTAATTTAAATAAAAAGGATCTACATATCCTAAAAGCCCGGGACCGTAGAAACCGAGGCATTTCTAAATCCAGATCCACTCCGACAAGGTATAAAATGAACATAGACTAATTACTGTATCACTTACAATGTGGCATGTAGATATGGCTGGCACAATAGATGAACCCACAAACCAAACTGTTAACCAGGATTTGTGACATTTTAGATTACTGGTATTACATTGAACATCATAAACCATGTCCCACGGTGAACAATTTGATAATAACTGATCAGGGATTGGAAATTGCACTGTTAAACTTAAATGTTTTTATTTTAAATTCATGTTCAGTATGATCAACATGTTTAGGATCAGAATTTAAATTTATGTGAAACTGTTTCTCTCTCTGAACACCTCAACAATGCCATAATCTCAAATAATAGCTTTTAGTGATAAAGGTGTAATTCTCTAATCACATGGCAACAAGCGGGATTTTATTTGTGTTTATTTTTCCGGCCACTGTTGTTGATTGAACTTCGTTAAGCCGATGCAAATTCGCAGAGTTATGAATTCCCTAATAAAGGTGTAATTCTCCAATCACATGGCAACAAGCGGGACTTTTTTATTTATTTGTGTTTATTTTTCCGGCCACTGTTGTTGATTGAACTTCGTTAGCCGGTGCAAATCCGCAGAGTTATGAATTCCCTAATAAAGGTGTAATTCTCCAATCACATGGCAACAAGCGGGACTTTTTTATTTATTTATTTGTATTTATTTTCCCAGCCACTGTTGTTGATTAGACTTGATAAGCCGATGCAAATTCGCAGAGTTATGAATTCCCTGATATCATTTTAAGCCTCCCACTATATTTACATGTTTTTTGCATTACAGTATCTGATCATTGTTGTCATTTGTTTTCCTGGTTTGGTTTTAATGTACGATGAACACTGTTTTTCTACATGCACAATCTGTATGCAAACCTCATCACACTCCAGACAAAGAACCCAACCAAGTGTGAAAAGCCCTGGATCCAGTTGAATATTCTATGTATGCTGCTGTGTTTGATCTATGCCAAGAAGACAGGTTTCCCTACAAGGGTGACCTCAGATGCCTGAGGATCACAAAGGACACAGAACCACAACTATCGGCTACATTTGAATTCCCGACTGACCAGGAAGCAAGCAGATACACAATCATGACCCAATTGTGATCCCCATGGACCCTGAATACTCGAGTGCCCCAGGGGATCAACCGGCCGTCTGTAAGAATGGACATCGCAGGAGCCTGTTTTTGCATTGCATAACAGATGTCTGCAGGGGGAAGTGTAACATTCCTGTGTCGATGGTTGAGGGTGAAGATTCGACACCCCGGTTTTTACATGCCTTTGTCCGACATCAACGTGCGAAGTATCAGCCGTCAGGACCGCCCACCCTCTTTGTCTTCACCAAATGGGAGGCACCGGGGGCGTGACATCAGAAACAACAGGTTCTGATTGGTCAGTGACAACTTCCTGTAGGCCAGTGACAACTTCCTGTAGGCCAGTGACAACTTCCTGTAGGCCAGTGACAACTTCCTGTAGGCCAGGGGTATAAATGTCTGCACACATGTGGAAAAGGGACCTCTGAGCTATCTTGCTCAGGGGGTTTTTTCCCTCAGAAGCCGGAAGGCTTCTGGGACTTTTATCTTCCCTTCTCTTTCTCTTCTCCCTCTTTACTCTTTCTTCTCATGTTTACTTTCTCTATAACCTTGGTACCTTTTTACATTCAATATTCACATGTAACTACAATAATTATTTACCGGTGTTAATAAATTAGAAACTGTTCATTTCTAACCTCTGTTGTGCCATGCCTCTTTCTGCCAGGTAACATCAAATTGGAGTGGTTAAATACAGTGCTCTGTGTGGAGGGAGAAAGAGTTTTTTCTACACACTCTATTCTCTTCTCCAACACCACATGGTCTTCATGTGTGCGTTTTTACACAGAGTAAAAATCTACGATCTCTTGTAACCGCGCGTTATAGCGCATTCGCCGTTTATGAGATTATGGTATGTTGAACATTCCAGTAAAATGAAGAAACTCTCAACTCAACTCTGTGTTTAATAAGGACGCACCACTAGATGGAGCCTCCTAGATTTCACATCGCCCTCTTGTGGTCTCCAATAGCCACTGTCGGGTAACCAGAAGACATTTAATCCTGAGTGTCTCCAGGGGGACGGTCCCTCTAACAACTGATTGTAAGGCGCCCTGGATAAGGGTGTCTGGTAAATGGAAGAAAGACCAGAAAATCATTAATCCGATCTTAAATGATTCCTAAAAAAAAGTTCTTGATGCACCTTCTAATATCGCAGAGGAATGGAGTGTTGGTGTCACTGGTGGAGGTAGCTCCTGGTTTCTTCTGATCATCCCTTGGTCTCCTGCCTGGACCCATCCAGCCTCAGACTGATTATTTCCCCCGATCAGCCCAGCCTCAGCTTCATTTCCCCATTTCCCATTTCTCTCCTGGGAATAGGATCTGCTGGGAAGCCTCGTGTCCATTCCAGACGCCGAGGGCTCAACCCGCGCCCCGGCTCAGCGGCGGCCCGCGGGACACTTTCGCCCCAGCCATCCACCGCCGTCCATTTATCGGCGTTGGGGGAGATAACTACAATCTGTCAGCCATGGCGGAGGACAGGGAATGGAGGAGGGAGTCTCTCTCTCTCTCTCTCCCTCTCTTATTCACCGCCTCGCACGGCCCGTAATGCACAGTGTCTGTTTTTATTATTCCTCGCCGGGCCGGCGCCGTTTCATCAAGTACCTGATTCGGTACCGAACCCCCCCCCCCACACACACACACACACACTCGCCAGGAAGCCGAACAAAAGAGCGCCATGGCCGGCGTGGATGGACCATCGGAGGCCGGCAGGGACGGCGGGTTTAACGACGTGTGCGCCGGGAGCTGTGGCAGATTGGAAAAGTGACAGAGAGAAGCGTCCCCCTTTGACGTAATATAAATTGTCGGGCCTGCCGTAAAAAAAAAAAGCCTTTTATCGAGAGTGAGTGGCGGCGGCGGCGGCAGGGGGGCGGGGCTCCGGCGCCGGGTCAGGGTTAAGTCATTTTCTCCGGCAAGTTAAGCAGATAATGAAGGCCAGTCAGCATGGCGAGGGAGCAGTGCTGCCAACCAGTTTGTCTTCATTTATTATGCCAAATCGCATGATTTTGGCGTGGGCGCGCCGGGGCGCGGTGGCTCGCACCGGTGGACGACATATCGCTTAATTTACACAAGGTAATGAAAGCTGGGAATGGGGAGGACAAAACAATTTACCTGCTGACACGGGAAGAAGTGATTTGCGAACACGAGGGTTAGCGGAAGAGCGGGCGCCGGGCCAGCGGCGGAGAGAGAGAGGGGGGGGGGGCGGAGCTACGAACAGGCCAGGAGAGGAGGGTAAGAAAGTGGAGAGATGAGAGGGTGTGGAGACTCCATTAGAACTGACAGACCCGAGCGGTCAGAAGCAAACCTACTTTGAAGAAATCACGACCACACACACACACACACACACTCACACACACTCAGAGTGAAAAAGCCCAATATGAGCTCCGGCATCAAGGACTCAGCCAATCAAGCAATTGCCTGCCGACATGAATGAGGACCTGTGCTGACAAGCCCCAATTGTAATCACCACTGTAGTGAGCACACACTCACACCCACACACACACAAAACAGAAAAAGAATGATGATAATGGGATCCAATGTGGTGGGTTTACAGTTTAAAACGGTTACATTTGTAGTCATTACGGGAATATTTAACCGTACAGCTGTTTTATCGTCAGACCAGGCTGCATACAGGATGACGGAGCGACGGAACAATGCAGGACAAGACAAAACCTTTCATAATAATTCATTAACTTACTGAAATATTAAACTCAAGGTTGCCTCACACACAGCACACAGTGTGACAACACAGAACAACACAATGCAAAAAACCCACTAAGATCTTCCCCATTAAAATCTTTTAAGGGGAACGTTCTTCCTGGTTATTGTGGGTGCGCATATATGTATAAAATCTCTGATAATAATAATAATAATAATCCTGCTGCCATAGTGATGAGGTTCTGGCCATCACTCAGTCGCCGTCTCCAAGATCAGATCAGATTTTATTTTCCATTTCCTGAGGAGCTGGACAGAACTGCCACAAAGCGCGGATCCGGACGGAACCGTAAAGCCTTCTTTAGATGTCTGCACGCTGTTCTGAGGACAGGCGTTGGCGTTCTAATCTGTAAAAAAAAAATCCTGCAACCGTCAAAACCTTCAACTAAAACGACTGTGTTTGTGGCATGATGGGGACAATTTAGCGCTCTTGTTGTGTAATAATTCAGATAAATCTGCATAATTGTGCCACATTTCGTTGCCCTTTTGAGTAATCTGTGTAATGACTCTGCCGATCTGATACACACAGGATTAGAACCACTTGGAACCATTTTATTATTATAAATGTCAGAATATACAGACACAAATCACACACACACGCGCACACACACACGCACGCACAGCAGGCAGAGCTGCTGATGATAAATGTTCAGGCGCTGGCACCAACCCGACCGCGAGGCTCAAGACAGCAGAGGAAGTGTCACTCGCCGCAGGCATGCTGGGAAAGTCCGGAACCTACCGCTGCCTGCTGCCGCGGTCTTCACAACAAATCACGCTGCACAACACCCCCAACACACACACTCTTTTTTATACCATTCTATGATAACTGTAGTGTGACGATTATCAATGTTCCTTCATCTAAAGTAAAATGTCCCCACAGTCACTAAATTTTTACATACACACACACACATTCTCCCACAAATAACAAAAATCTACAAAACACACACATATAATACACACACACACACACACAAATATAGCGACTTGCACAATGTGCCTTCATCTAAAGTAAAATGTCCCCACAGTCACTGAGTTTTTACATACACGCACACACACACATTCTCGCACAAATAACAAAAATCTACAAAACACACACACTTATAATACACACACACACAAACATAGCTACTTGCACAATAACAATATAAACTAAGAACAAAACCTGTCACACACACACACATTCTCCCACAAATAACAAAAATCTACAAAACACACACATATAATACACACACACACACACACACACACACAAATGTAGCTATTTGCACAATAACATTATAAACTAAGAACAAAACCTGTCACACACACACTCTTTTTTTATACCATTCTATGATAACTGCAGTGTGACGATTATCAATGTGCCTTTTTTTTTAAAGTAAAATGTCCCCACAGTCACTGAATTTTTACATACACACACACACATTCTCTCACAAATAACAAAAATCTACAAAACACACACATATAATATACACACTCACACAAATGTCAGTACTTGCACAATAACAATATAAACTAAGAACAAAACCTGTCACACACACACACACACACACACACACACACACAGCAGGTGTGTTTCTGTGACTCTCCTCTCCTGCCCCCATTCTCCTCTCCTTCTCCCTCTCCCTCCAGTCTTACTTACTTTAAAAATGAGAGGAGACAGAGAACGGGCCGCCGTCGTCAGTGTGAATAACACACCGTCATGCTCACGGTGTGTGTGTGTGTGTGTGTGTGTGTGTGTGTGTGCGAAGCGCTGAATCTGTCTGTCATCCTCTCTCCCCCCCAGCTCTATTAACACTTGTCCAAGGACAAATGGAGTGTGGCTGCTGCCGACCATGTGGCCATCACAGTAGAGGGGTGGGCGGAGCTGTTGGGGTGGGATGGAGCCCCCCATGAAAGCCCCCCAGGAGTCCATCCCGCTGTCTTATTCAGCATAATTCCCGTTGTGAACGCGGTATCGGGGTATCTGGAGAAGTTCGGCGATCATCAGCGGATCAGCAATAATACCAGAATTTCTCACGGTTTATAAGAACCCACCGTGGCGGTTAAAATGCATTTCACCGCGATATAACGACACATCCCTTCACGTCCGCTATTACACGGAGATCGCCTGGGATTGTGGGGATTCCGGAAATATCTCCAAATATTCGCCAAATTTCGGAATCACTTCTTTCTACATTGAAATCCGCGTTTCCGGCACTGTTGAAACCCGAGGCGGCTGATAACGAGTTACGAATTACGAAAATATTTGACTACTGACATTATTTTTGCTGTTTTCACGAATGAATGTGGTTGTTAGGTGGCCGTTTTTTAAACGTTTTATATGGAATTACGTCGTCCGCGATGCAGAGGGAACATTATGCTGCGGTCGGCATTATTGTCAAGAAATGAAGGCGCCAAAATCTCTCAGCGGCCCCCGCCGGTCAGTACGAGGCGCCGCCCCGGTGATGGGCTGAGGGGGACCTTGGAAGTGACAAGGCGATCCATGCCTTAAATAGGCGCGTACTGTACCGGCGCCGCTTCCCTCCGCAGGATTCGGCGCTTTGCCGCGCCTGTGTGGGGAGAAATGGCGTGACCGCGGTTTAACTCGGCGGGGGCCCAGTAATGGGCCGTGCGCCACGGGCGCATTTGTTTTCGTGCTTAAAAGGGACGATGAAGAAGACGAACTGGCCGTCCCACCGGGGTGAAGGAGAAACTCGCTCACGGCCGGCCTTGATGAGTTATTCGGCACATTTGCATAACGGCGTGACCATGAACTCGGCACGGGCCTACAGGAATCACAATGGTCCACATCGCTGCATCTGTATTTATTGTTCTACATTTGCCACCAATATCACTTTACGAAATGAGCAGATGAGCATAAGCACAACGTGGGTTTTTGTTTCAGAGCCTCGTAACTGTAATAAGGAGGGATGTGTAAACCAGAATTACGGGAATAACGTAACGCTGCCCTTCGGATGTTACCGTGGATACATTTTATTCTCATTTACAGTACGGTGCAACATTACAAAAAACGCCGTTTGTCTAAGCTGCAAGCAATTTTGTTGTCGTAATAAAACCCCCCGACCCCCTGTCACGTAGCCAGGTCTAGGGGTCTAAGAAACGTGACAAGGGTGTGGAGAGGACGTCCCCTGTTACACACACAACCAGACAAAGCGCACAAACAGTGCTTTTATTTCCAGTGAGCCAACAGGAACAATAAAACAGCGGACACAGCACAGCTAACCAACATCCGTACAGCCTGAAGGACGGGACGGTCCAGCGGGGACAACTCAAACACGCACAAAAGTTAACGGAAAGGGCACATAAAGCTAACAGGCTAACACAGGCTAACAACAAAGGGTCTAGCACACAAAGCAACAACACATGCGAGATCCCCAACGGTGCTCCTTGCAGAGTAAGGTCCTAGCAGACCCTGGGAACCCCTCGAACACCATCCAAGGTCTCTTTATATAGGTGGAGGTGACCAATAACAGATGGTAGGTGGAGCTGGTAGGTTTCAACTCCTCCCACAAAGTCAACCTAAAAGAGACAGGACACAAAAACACGACCAGCCACACAGAACACGTGGGATCGTACGTCCAGGGACGTAATTTGCCCGTACATCAAACACTGATCAAATACTAATTTACCTGAAGCGTACAATCTTGTTCTCCATCTGTAGACGCCCAGTTCTTCTAGAACATCTCTACACATCAACATGATTTCACTTTTTAATCAGGATCATTTGTGTGTTTTACCATTTAAGATAATCTCTTCCTGGGCTATTTCATAGTTAGTGTTAACGTCACTGGTGGCCTGGCGTTTAAGGAAGGGGCCCCGTAATCAGAAGGTTGCCGGTTCGAATCCCGATCTGCCACTGAGGTGCCACCGAGCAAAGCACCGTCCCCACACACTGCTCCCCGGCCGCCTGTCATGGTGCCCACTGCTCTCCAAACATTTAATAACTTGTCCAGCCTGGCACGCTGGGCTAATTACGTGGTTGGACTGGCCCGAGAAGAAGTGGGCCACCGAGGCGGCGCTGCTGCACGGCCATCGCATAATCATGACTTATATCAGCCGCAGCCGGCAAAGCTGGGGGAAGTCAGCCCGCCATAAATTTTAATGATCACAGACAACGCAGACGCGGCACTCGGCATTCGGCCGCATTAACGGGGAAATATGGAGCACGCCGGCCGCCGAGGGGAGCCTCACAGAGCCGGTACTCACATGGAAGAGACTGAGACGTTCTCCTGTCCTGAAGCAAGGACCCAGACCTTCTTTTTTTTTTATTCTCACGCTGTCACAACCACGGTGGCATGACGGGGCAGGTGACTAGAAGAGATGACGAGGAAGAAGGACGCATTCGCATGCCATTACGAAACCCGGGTTTAATTTGTGAAGGACAGGACAGGGGAGACATCCGGTGACAAGTTGAACATATCAAAGACCCGATGGCGAACAGACACGAACAGGGCAGCTTTATACAATAAGGCGATTAGGGAACATTACACAGGACTAACGTGAAACTCCGGGCCGGATCCGGAGCGACCGATTCCGGGCCGGAACGTGACACACACGTATATTTATGTATTTTTGTGAATTCACCGTGCATCATTCTTTGTTCCTCATTCTGGATGATTTAACAAGGGGGACACGCAGCCAAACGTGTCCTCTGATTTAGCAGTGGGCAGCCGTGAAAGGCGTCCAGGGAGCAGTGTGTGGGGACGGTAAAAAAACGACGGTACCACGACCGGCCAGCGGGGGCACTAGACTGAATGTATTTTTTTTGTTCCAGTCGGTGGGAAAAGACAAAGACGGGCCAGGAGCTGAGTCCGGTCGGAGGCCGCGAAAAGACGCGGGGCAGTGACACGCAACGCCGCAGGTAACAGCGGTCAGCTGATCTGCGGCAGACACGTCCCCTTGTGGCGGAGGGATCGGGTGGTGGCAGCGGCCGTGGTCAGCGGGGAACCGGACCCGGAACACTGATACCACGCGCCGGTGCTGCTGACCTCGAAAAGAAAGATGTGCCGCGTTGTGACTTTACCCACACTGCACCAACGCCGTTAAACACACACCGACTTTAATTCAAAGCGGCTTTTTACACTCTCCAAAAGGAACAGTTCGAAGAGACGGGATGGGATGAAAGAAGCACGGGATGGAGGGAACACGCCGCTTATGCTGCAGCATGTCACAGCGGGGCTGGCGAGTGACAGACACGCTGGGACGCAGCAGACAAAAGCAGACGGACGGGCCAGATACCGACAGAGACAGGCGGTGGGACGGTAACAGGACGACGCCAGGCCTGATATCCACTCTCTTAATATTTATGTCTGTTTGGGCGGCTATTAGCTTTCAGGGGAACCTTCTGTTTACAAGGGGAAGGGGGTGTTGGGTGACGGCTCGACTGGTCGGAAAACACCCACGAGTCCGCAGGAGAGTTTTTACCGTCGGAACTTCATTCTTTTAAAAATAATCAAGCCAAGCATATTTACCCCACTAGATATTTATTATACTAGCGCTGTGTTAATAATGGTATTAAATAAGACGGACCAAAGAACGGGACATTAATGTGCAGAATCTACCTTTAATGTAATAAATCATTAGCCTCGTCACTGCTTTAAAGCATTAAATATGTAAGAATTTAAGGTTTATATTGAGGCTTGTTTTTCGTAAGTGACATTTTGGGCAATTTAGAACACACATATCAAATGAATAAAAACATTCTTAATAATTATTTAGCGTATTATGTTATTTCCGATACTGCCGATACATTAAATAATCATAAAAAACCAGGAAGTGCTCGTCTGTCGATTGTCCTCCTGAGAAGCGACATGAAGATTCCGTTTTGTACAATCACGCTGTGGGACGCTGTGTACGGGCGAGCTGGATCTACTGCAGTCAAAACCATCAGCGAGGGGAGAGAGAGAGAAAACCGCTTCCAATTTCCCAGCGACCTTAAACGAGATGGAACTTCCCTGCACACTTCCCCAAGGCTGTCAAATGAGCTGTCAGTCATGTGTCAGGCCCAACTTCATCCCGGCTTTATATCTTATCGCCCCAGCGTGGCTCTTCTCTTACTGGTGAACAGAGTGTGATTGATAACCTCCCAGGACGGCTTCGGTTGCAGACGGCCATTTGGCGACGACGGTGGCGGCGGGGTCCGCAGGCCGCGCTCGCAGGAGGACCCGCCCGCCGTCTCAGACCCCTTTTTTAATGGGAGAAGAAATAAAAATTAAAAAAAAAACACAGGATTCACTCTCATTCCAATTTGAATAAAATCTTTTGCCAAAATGTACACATAATTAACTTTTTTTTTTTTTAAATATAGGCTAACAATACAGTGTTAATGTGTACAGGAATACATTTTGTACATCGTACAAAAATGAAGGCACCATAACAGCTCTGCATTATGAACATTTAATAAACCTGCATGTGTACAATCAGAAAAGTGACACTTTTATATACCGTTTTGTATGTTGCTTACCTGAAATGTTGAAATAAGGATGAAGAGCGAGTCTAGATTTTACTTCTAGTGCAGCTTTATGGAAAAACATAAAGGTTAAATAAAACGAAAACTTCCAAAAATGCTCTTTATGGAATTCTTAATGAGCTTAATAAGTAAATAAGTTTTAAGTAAATAAGTAAAAATATATACAGCAATCGCTGTATTTATTATAATTCATATCACCTACAAATTTGGTCGATTATGGATCTGGGTGAGAAATGCATCATTTCGCCTCATCCTGGCTAGAGGAGCAGCGTACCAGACAGGAGGCGGGATTTCCCGCCGCGGAAGCACACAGGAAGTGTGTGTCGTTCGTCCTGACAGTGACGTGTGTATCAGCGTGGCGCTCCAGTGCCTCCGTGTTTGGATGTAATCGTGGTGATTTAATCAGAACAGGCAGAGGGGAGGACGGCTAATCCGGGCCCACCATCGCCAAGCCAAGATAGCCCAGCGCCGGGACGTGCGCACACCTGCTCCGTCTCAGCTGACAGGGATCAACGGCGATTTCTTCACAGACCAGCCTATATTCATCATGATCTACTTCTATTATCTCTGTCGGGGGTTGTGAAGATGTGTAATAACGTTGTAATAACACACACCAGCTCCATCCCTGTTAACCGGGATTTGGCACGGTACTCCAAACCTCTTTCGCCTTCCCCCACTCAACTCCCAACAGCGTTTTCTTCACAGACCAGCCTTTATTCATCATGATCTACTTCTATTATCTCTGTCGTGGGTTGTGAAGATGTGTAATAACGTTGTAATAACACACACCAGCTCCATCCCTGTTAACCGGGATTTGGCACGGTACTCAAAACCTTTTTCGTCTTCCCCGACTCAACTCCCAACAGCGTTTTCTTCACAGACCAGCCTTTATTCATCATGATCTACCTCTACTGCGCTTTTTACTTTACTGCTCTTTTTTTTTATGGCTCTTTTCTTAAAACATTGACTTTCACTCATTTGCACACCTTCACCCTACCATTTACACATATTTTATGTTAAAGACATAAAAGTGTAATATTTGGTTATGTTTACAATATTTGCATATTGGTTCATTGTACACTTGCATCATTTGCAATACTGTGGTCTGTGGCAGTCGCAAAAAGCATTTCACTGCATATCATACCGTGTATGACTATGTATGTGACAACTAAAATTTGAATTTGAATTTGAATTGAATTTATTATCTCTGTTGGGGTGTGTGAAGATGTGTAATAACGTAGTAATAACACATGTACCAGCTCCATCCCTGTTAACTGGGATTTAGCACGGTACTCAAAACCTCTTCCCTCATCCCCGACTCGACTCCAGATAGCGTTTTCTTCCCATACTACTTCTATTATCTGTGTGTGTAATAACATAGTAGTAACACACAGAGAGAGAAAGAGGGAGTCTTAACAGATGAAAGGTGCCGTGACATCATTTAACCCCGTTCTTCAAGGGCCCGGTTCTGCGCTCGTCTCTCGCCTCTGTGCGAGTCTGGAGGAAGAGTGATAAAAACGCCTCTAATCTTGTTACCTGGCACACAGAATTGTGTTGGGTGTTAATGACGGGCCGCCCCCCTCCCGCCTCGGCCTCAGACGCCTCCTTTCAATTTGCGTGCTGTCATCTCCCTGCGCCGCCGCTGAAATTGATGCGCCCTCGTCCCTTTAATTAAATCAAAACCAGCCAGGGGTCTGCATTCCTCGGGGGGCTGGGGCTAGGGGGTCCTCGCACCACCACCCGTCCCGTCCTGGACTTTACTCAGCTCAGATGCTCCGTGACAGGAAAATGATCGTAATGGAGAACATGTGAAGAAGCCGGAAGAGACGGGGGTGGCCGACGGTGACATTCTGAAGGAGGGCCACCACACAGCCTGCTTGGCTATTCATCCTGTGGAGCTGGCAAATGAAATTACTGCAGGAAGAGCGAAGGGCATTCTTTGGGAAATTAATCCCATTTGTGCCGAGACGCGGTTGGAGAACGTTGCAGCGGCCCGCCGGTAAAGATGGAGGCGCATTTACAATGAAGAGCAGCCAGGTTCGGGGGAACATCCCCCTTCTTGGAGGGGTGTAAATAATAAAACGATAAAACAGCGAGTAAAGCTCCACAAATCCCGTCGTTTGAAGAGTTTTGAGATGGAACAGAATTACAGAAGATTACAGATTTATTTCTTTCACTCACTCACAAACGTCCTCACGTCAAATATGCAGCAAAAGAGAGAGAGAGAGAGAGGCTGGGCACCCGGTCCCTCACTCGTCCCCAATTAAACATGTGCCCCACCCTGCACTCCGCTCCAGACTGCAGTAAAAGGTGGAGGGAATTACAGAGGAGATCAGCTGGAATACAACAAACCAGCAAAACCAGCAAGCAGAAAATGAAGAAGGAATTTCAGTTTCGAAAATTCATTTAAAAGGAATTAAATGGATTTAAAGAATGATATAAAATCTACGATAAACAATGAATTCTGTTCATATTATCTGTTTGGTGAAAGCGCTTTTTAATCATTTTTACATGATACGCCATTGTTATACCACGTGATTAGTGCACAACTTTCTTAATTTTCTGCTTAAAAAAATTATATATATGAATGTCATTGGAATGATGTGGAAACTGAAGGAACGTGATCGCGGTCGCAGTGAGCGGCGGGACACCAGCGTCCCCTGGCGGACGGGGCGGGCACTGCAACGCACTCCTCTTCACAAACACACCCCGGAGCAAAATACCTTTTTTTATTAAACCTAACAGTCATATTTAATTTCATTCTCAATTATTTGTGTTTTTATATTTATACATCTTTTGAGTGATTTTGTGATTTTGAGAAATAAGTAATTAATGACAGAGGAGTGATAAAGACCATAATAATAAAGAAATTTTCCATAAAACACACACACACACACACACACACACACACACACGTCGTCTTCAGTAGTCTGATTAAGAGGCAGGTCCAGCCCCTCTTCATCAGGACCCTGGAAAACACAGCAAGCAGCTGAGATCCGGCTACGATCAACCATGAAGCGAAACGATTTCATTTCAATTTTATAAGCACAAGACGCACAGACACACACAGATACCGATAAATACAAGCCGATACAAGCAGAAATCACACCACGTATATCTCTCTCTCACACACACACACACACACACACACAGTCCTCCTCCAGACCGAGCGCTCAGGCTCCGCCATTATCCCCTCCTCAACCCCAAACACGGCGTTTTAATTTCAGCGCTCTGATTAGCTGATGATTGCCTGACAGCCGCCGCCCAGGTCTCCTGTTCAGCCCCAATCCCAGCCTGCAACTCAATCACGGCCAATTAGCCCGTCCCCAAACACTCACTCTTATTAGCGCACTCATAATCGACTCATTGTGTCCTGATTTGGCAAATAAATCACTCCAGAGGCAGTTCATTTCTCTCTCTCTCTCTCTCTCTCTCTCTCTCCGGCCCGCTCGCTCCATCATGTCCGCCGGATCGGGCCCGGCTTTTCTCGTTTGGGACTCTGGACTGGAGTCTCCCGGCAAGCCCAGCACCTCGGGGCCCCTCCCCTTGCAGAGAAGAATGAAGAATAATTTAGCGGCGGAGGCGGAGGCGAGGCGGCGCACGGGCGTCCTTGTCCCACAAGGTTAAGAATCCATTCTGTCTGAGGCAAAGAAAGGAGTGAATTAAAATAAATGACGGCCAGATATTTATTGCGAGTTCGTAGACGAAGCTCCGCCGCTCGGCCCGGGTCGCCGAGAGCCCTTCACCACCGCGGCGGCGGCGCCGTGACCCGCTCGCTCTCTTCCTCCCTGTGCACCAGGCCTCAATGTCACATCGCCATTTTCCATGCGCGTGTATTTATTTGTCCGAGTGTGTGTGTGTGTGTGTGTGTGTACTTGCAGACGCTCGGAGGCAGACGGCGACGAGATGCGGAGACGGGGGCCACGGAATGATCTGGTTTGGTCGGGACTAAGAGTATTAGTCACATCTGATGGACAGCCGGAAGTCCACCTTAACCTGCCGGAGATGAATTTCCCGCCCGACCGTCCTTGGGGACATGTGAAGAGGAGCCGGAGAAACGAGGCGTCGTCTCCATGCAGCGCGCCGCGATAAACCCTTCGTTAGCAGCCCATTGATCAGACCGGGCTTTTTGCGGGGGGCTCGCCGGGGCCCCGCAGAAGACGGGCGCCGCTGATAGTGTCCATCCTCATTACAGCCGAGTCCAGGAGGGCTCCAAATGGCGGCCATCTTGAAGATGCTATCGCTGTAACTGTGATTAATTAAATGGTCTTTATTAGAACGCCTTTATCCTGTCATGAACGGTTTGCCACACCCCCAAGGAGACCACACCCCCATTAACAGGTCACCAGCATCACTGATTGGTTGATGAGTATGAAAACGATCTAAATCATTCCCTGGTAATTTCCTTTGTTCCATTCTGTCAGTTCTTATGTAAAGTAAAGTTTTTTGATTCCCTGATCGTCTCTGTTGAACAGCAGATTGGCTGATTTAAGTCCAGCCGTACAGGTATGAAGATCAGATATGGACTACAAAGCGCTGATGGACGTCACTCTGGACAAGAATTGTAAATTGTAAATGTGAGTTAAGTCCCAAAAAGCTTCGTCCTAGAAAATAATGCATTTATTATGCAACCTAAGCAAACTTCACATCTAAGAGAAGAGCATTGTGAAGAACTGAAGTAGCAAAAGGTGCAAGATGAATGGAATCCATCTGCAATTAAAACCTGGATCTGCGCACCGTGGAACGGAACAAGTTAAAGTGCGGCTGCAGTAAACGCCGCGCCGGCTGAGCTGCATTAGCAGTAAAAAAGGCTCAACAGCCCTGTTCACGCTGACAGAGGAATCTGATGCTCCACAGAAAGGACCCTGGTGAAGGGACCCTGGTGAAGGGACTCTGGTGAACGGACCCTGGTGAAGGGACTCTGGTGAAGGGACTCTGGTGAAGGGACTCTGGTGAAGGGACCCTGGTGAAGGGGACTCTGGTGAAGGGACCCTGGTGAAGGGAACCTGGTGAAGGGACCCTGGTGAAGGGACCCTGGTGAAGGGAACCTGGTGAAGGGACTCTGGTGAAGGGACCCTGGTGAAGGGACCCTGGTGAAGCGACTCTGGTGAAGGGACTCTGGTAAAGGGAACCTGGTGAAGGGACCCTGGTGAAGGGACTCTGGTGAAGGGACCCTGGTGAAGGGACTCTGGTGAAGGGACTCTGGTAAAGGGAACCTGGTGAAGGGACCCTGGTGAAGGGACTCTGGTGAAGGGACCCTGGTGAAGGGACTCTGGTGAAGGGACTCTGGTAAAGGGAACCTGGTGAAGGGACCCTGGTGAAGGGACTCTGGTGAAGGGACCCTGGTGAAGGGAACCTGGTGAAGGGACCCTGGTGAAGGGACTCTGGTGAAGGGAACCTGGTGAAGGGACTCTGGTGAAGGACCCTGGTGAAGGGGACCCTGGTGAAGGGACTCTGGTGAAGGGACTCTGGTGAAGGGACCCTGGTGAAGGGACCCTGGTGAAGCGACTCTGGTGAAGGGACCGCTGGTGAAGGGACCCCTAGTGAAGGACCCCCATGGCAGACGGCGCTCGTGCTCAGACACCAAGCAGCTTAGAGGGCGCCACTGTGGAGGTTTGGACCTGCCTTGGAGCGCTTGATGCTTTGTTCTCTCCTCCGCTGAGGCTGGTGCACATTCCAAATCAGTGGTCTCTGCAAACGCGTGAACTTCCAGAAGTGGAAAAAAATCTCGACGCATCCAGTCATCTGTCGTAAATAAAAAAGAAAAAGTGCTCCTCTTCGGTGCAGAGGGACTTCAGAGAAGTTGTCCCTTCAACAGTGGCCTCAGAAGATAAGGCAGGCACTTCCAGCCCTGATGCTTCCTAGAACAGAGATTGTCAACGTTCAAATCGTTAAAATACAGAGCACTAGAAACAAGAGTAACTTCATTAACATCTTGAACGACTCCATCCCATCAGCAGTCAGGAAGGTGAAGGTGCAGATGCAGCAGAACGAAACGGTGGAACCGATAACATCGCAACCGAGCTTCAGTGTCAAAACCAAGGTGGATCTGAGCATCGAGGAGATGTTCAGATGAGAAGATCGTAATGGCGGCTTTTGACTAGAATCCTTCAGAATCCCGGTTCTGTAATAGACCATTTCTCCACATGAGGACAACACTTGTCTGTTGGTGAGAAAAGTTTCTAGGAGAACTTTAACATCTACCAAAGGTGGCAGATTCAGGGACGGCTAAAGACGGTCACAGTCAGAAAGCGTGCCGCGCCCAGAAAGACCGCGCTGTGTGAGACTCTGCAGACACCGTGGCCAACGCAGAATTTTCTTCACCTTTGACCTCCTGCGCGTTGAGATGTGTCGATGGGCAACCAGCAGTAACAAGGCACTGAAGGCCCCGAAACCAAGATGGAGGAGAGGCTGATTACGGCAACTTACGGCAACCCTAAAATTGCTCCTGGGGGGACGGTCCCTGTAACTACTGATTGTAGGTCGCTCTGGATAAGAGCGTCTGATAAATGCTGTAAATGTAAACATGTAATTGTAGCTCCGCCCACCCATGTGTGCATTCAGTGTGAAAACAGAAATTTTTCAGCGTCACTTTACTCAAAATGTCCTCCCGTCTGGCGCGTCCAACTCATGTCCTGCAGCACGTGCTAAATCACTAAATCAATTGATGCTTCGACTACAGAGACCACGACTCCAAACGTGGCTTCATCAATTAAATTACAACACAATTCTGGATTCGGTCGGTGGGTTATTTGAATCAAAAATTAAAAATCGATATTTGTCAAATTCGTTCAGCCTCCGTGAGCAGCCCGACATAAAAAGCTCTTTCGAAGCGGCGTGATTACGAGGCCGACGCCTCAAAGGCTGCTGACATTATAAAACGCTTGTTTTCCGTTAAGAAAAAGTCACAGTGATAAATGTCCGGGACGACTGTCCTTATAAAATGACGTGGACTTTTTCACACCCCCTTTCTCCGGCGAGTGATGGAGGGGGTGCCACGGCCTCGGGGCCCACCTTGACCCGTCCCTCCGCGGGGCGGGCCCCTCGCGACCCTCGTCCACACCGCCGCTGAGTTATTATCATAATTCCCCCCCGAGGCGTGGCGGGGGCCTCGGGCCGGCGCGAGTGGCCCCGTGTTCTACAGGATGTTCGGTGTTTTATTGCCTTTAAGTCACCCGCAGGGCCGCCGGCGAGGGCCCGCGGTGATAAGAAAGGCACTCATGTGAAAAATGAAGGGCGCCTTGCGTCCGGCCGGCCGGAGGTGGGGAGAGCAAATAATAAAATACGTGACAAACGCGGGGGCCGGACGATATTCACGTCGGGCGCCCCGCCCGGGCTCATAAACAGTCACGTGGACGCCGCACCGCAGCAGCACCCCCACCGCCGGCGTCGGGGTCCCGCTTGTTCTCTAAAAAGCCCCGCGGCGCCCACCAGTGTTCGAAAAGGGGGGAGGAATCACGCGTTGGGCCCGCCGCCCCAATGATGGCCCGCGTCCTTCTACAAAAGCACAATTCCACCGATCAAAAGCAGCATTGATCTGACATTTTAATTCCTCTTAAACTTTAAAAAAGTCACCGTATTAAATAAAAAGGTCTTTTTGTGGAACTTTGATGAAACGGTGATTCATTTCAAAGTCATTTTCAAAGCACGAAAAGTCCTGTCAAACGTGCGTTTCTTTCCCAGCCTGACAAAGGCAACTTTTACACAAATTACCCCGAAATGTACTTCAGTCGCCACTGAAAAGAAGTCTGTAATAATAAGAGGGAGTAAAGCGGAAGTGCAGTGTGGTGCACTCATTCAATTCGCACGTAGATAATGTCACTGGGATAGCATTCTTTCACCTTAGAAATATTGCGAAAATAAGAAATATCATTTCAATGCATGATGCAGAAAAGTTGGTCCATGCATTTATTACATCAAGGTTAGATTACTGCAATGCATTATTGTCTGGATGCTCTAGTAGGTGCATGAGTAAACTCCAGCTAGTACAGAATACTGCAGCCAGAGTTCTAACCAGAACCAGGAAATTTGACCACAATCACCCCAGTCTTACAATCACTGCAACTGGTTACCCATCAAATTTAGGATTGACTACAAAATCCTACTTTTAACCTATAAAGCTCTAATGGTCTCGCCCCACAGTACCTGAGTGAACTTTTGGTTCTTTACGACCCGCCACGCCCCTTCGATCAATGGTGCGGGGTCACTACTGGTACCGAAAGTGCAGAAGGTCACAGCTGGGAGCAGATCCTCCAACCCTACAACTGTACAACTGTCCCCAACCCTGCACTGACCAAAGATTTTCGTAGAAGATGATGCATGCTGGTTGTCTGTATGTAAAGTGAAAGTGATTGTCATTGTGATGCACAGCACATGGTGACACGGTGAAACGTGTCCTCTGTACTTAACCATCACCCTTGGTTAGCAGTGTGCGGCCATGACGAGGCGCCCGGTGAGCAGTGTGTGGGGACGGGACCTTCATCAGGGGGGACCCTCAGTGGCACCTTGGCGGTTCGGGGATTCGGACCGGCAACCTTCTGATTACGGGGCCGCTTCCTTAACTGCCAGGCCACCGCTGTCCTGTAGTTCAGAGAGGAACTAATTACCCACCCAGCAACGTCCAGGAGATGACCTGTAGACCCACCACCCTGCCTCCCACCTCCTCTCTTTCCATTTTCCTCTGTTCTCTACACTCACAATACCCCTTGTAGATGAAACGTGACCACGCCCAGCACCGCCACCTGATTTAATCCAAGCGATGTGATGGGTGGCCCAGTGAACATGACGTTAGTGAACGTGTGTAACGTGACCCGTTCCTCGCTGATTGCTCCTGGTCGGCCTGAACTCTCCGAACCGAGGCCCGGGCTGCTCGGGCCAGGACCGGCCGGCTCTGAGCAGTTCCTTAATAACATCCTGCGGGCCGCACACTGGACCACATCTGTCCGCACCCCTCACTCTCGCTCGACCCCCGATACCAGACCCGGTGGCTATCGCCACATCTTCGCATTCTCCTAACACTCTAATTAGCCCCCGGCATATTACTTTAAGGCCGTACGGAAGGCCGATATTGAGAGCAGATAAGACGTATGAGTGTCTTTCAGCACCCAGATATATTAGACCGGCCCTGGAAGCCTATTATCAGTGTTCCGTCGGCCAGTCGAACGCCGGCCTGCGTTCGGGTCCGTTAAGAAGTTGGTTGTCCGGCCCTCCCGCTTCCCTCCGCACCAGCCAAAAGCCCTTTTATTAAAAGCGTATTACTTCCACCCGCTGAACACCAAATGAAAAGTCGTTTCCTCACGGCCGAAGGAGCGGAGTCGTGCGAGTGGGCTGTCGCAGAACCGTCCGGAACATTCCGGCTCCCACCGCCACATGATTTACGCAGGACCCTTTCGTATGGAACATGTGAAACATGGAATTGTAAAATGTTTATGTAAAATGTGGAAATTTTACAGCTCATTGATCATGATCAGGATGATCATGCTTGTGTTAGAAGATAAAAGTGGCTAGAAATAGAGGTAATAGCAGCAAAAAATAAATATGTATATGTACATGAAAGTGAAGTGATTGTCACTGTGTGATACACAGCAGCACAGCACACGGTGCACACAGTGCAATTTTTTTTTTTATATCTACAAATGTTCAATTGAAATCTTATATAACTCATTCCTTTGTACTTTCTATACGAAATTATCTGTAATAGTCGAATGCAATATAACAAATATCACGTGTCATTGGCTGCCACTTTTGCTGCTCTCATATCAATATTAGGATGAATTATTGACATGGACTTCTGTATCATGTCACATATCATCTTTCTTCTGTGTTATTCTCCATCCGTTCTGCTCCTGCTCCAACCTCAACCACCACAGAACAATATTCATTTTATTCACGTTTCGCTGTGTTCACGTGGTATATTTGACGTGAACGTACTCGTTTTCAGCGCCAGACAGCGCCATCTAGAGGTGCTTTCTTATATGAAGCTGAACATTATCAAGGGTTCATAATCAAGATCAGGTGTCGTTGCTGTTTTTTTTTGTTGTTTTTATCAGAACTGGAGGAGAGAAATAAAAGGTGAACTCTGATACGATCAGAGGAAGAGAGACCCGGAGCGAAATCGGGGGAGGGGCCAACATGGAGGCCGGAAAAGAGAGAAGCGGAGAGGTCACTTTGAGGAGCTGGACACGGTCCCTCTCCCCTCCTCTAATCCCCACTAAGACTCGCCGGAGCTGGGGCCAGCCGTCTGAGGAGGGTCAGTTACCCACGATCACAGGGCCCTAATCTGAGCGGGCTGCCTCCCCGCGCCACACACACACACACACACACACACAACACACACAGAGCGCGGCGGCCCGGTGCCAGCAGAGGAGTGGCGGGCACTGCCATCCCTGAGAGAGACAGCTAGAGGTTGTCTGTACATGGATGGGCACTTCACAGCTCGGCAGGGGAGGGAGGAAGGGGCATCGCGGCAGCTGCTCAAGGCATATGGGCAGAATTCATTAAGGTTCGCTAAATAAGCCAATATGGGCAGGTAAGCGAGCGAGAATTTTCAGGGGAAAGACAGACAGAGAGATCGAGAGAGAGAGAGAGAGAGAGAGAGAGAGAAGTGACGCCTCACAATGCATTCTTCAAAACTGCAACTCGAGTTTAATGAATTTGAGCATCAGAATATGTTCTAAATCAACATTAGGTTTCCGTGAAGGTATTTAATTTGACAAGTCAAGTCGTCAGGGAGCATTCTGGTTCCAGCGCAGGAGTCACCACATCTCAACACTTACACTTTATTACCACGGTGCTTACTTCTGGCTCACCTGGTCCTGTTTTACGTGATAGTTTTTCTTCATTCTATCACTTGATGGGTTCTAGTCATTTTTGTGTGTGTGGTTCTGGTCTAACGTGTTTCTATTTGATTCTGTGTACTTGATCATCCATTATTTCTTCCATATTGGATTAAATTAAACGAGGGACGTGTTTCGATAGACGTGGGGGCTTCATCTACTGGAGATTAATGTCACAATTCCCATAATTACACATTCATTTGACATCAGTCAGCCGCCTGTTCGGAGGCGTTCGTCGGTATTGATGGAAAAAGTGGCGCAGCCCCCGGGCGCCCCTGCCCCGCTCCCCTGGCCCGCCGAGATCCGAAGGAGCCAGGTTCTCGTGTCCAGCGACGATTTAATTATGTTAATCCTTCTAATGTCAATAGAAACTTGGCTCAATGCAATTTTGAGATAATTGTGCAGAAAGGAAGACCTCCGTTTCAGATAAAGTCAATGACGTGGTCAATAATGATAAGGTTGCGCTGGCCGTGACGAACAAAGTTCATTTTCACCTAATCAACTGGATTTTAGCTTACCTGATCATTAACCTTGGAATTCTCTCTTCCGCTCCTCAACTTTGCCGAAGTTTTCCCAGGTTAATTACTTATATCGAAGGAAACGTCTTGAGTGGTCGAGCCCGCTCTTCTTTTGAGGTGGGAAGAAGTTACTTCCTAGACAAGATACCAGAGATCCCTATTGCGGGGGGGTTTAATGGGGCAACGCTGAACAAAAAGTTGTTTTGTCACTGGGGGGGCGCGACATAATTTACAAAAATGACAGCATTCATGTCGTCTGAATCTACAGAATTAACAAGAAGTGGCTGCTAGTTGCTGGTTACCTGTATATCGGTGAGGAGGGAACTAACTACCCAGCCAGCACTTTTTGTTGGTGTATTTATTTCTGAAATAGAAAAGATGAACTTTAATGATTGTTTTATTAACAAGGTTTTAAAAGGGGAGGAGCCTGTAGACATGACTGACAGCAGCACGCCTCCTACTTCCTCATTCTAGAGGATTTAAATATGCGACACACCCAGGTGTAGCGCAGCACCCATCTCCACCCTTTTTCTTCTGTATTACTCGGTTCTTCACATTCCTAATACCCCTTGTACACAAACGTGACCACGCCCACCACCAACAGGCGGGTTATCAGGCGCTTTAATTACAGTAAACGTGACCACGCCCACTACCAACACCAACATGCAGGTTATCAGGCGCTTTAACTCCAGCAAATGTGACCCACACCCACTACCAACACCAACCATGCAGGTTATCAGGCCACTTTAAACTCCAGTTAACGTGACCGACGCCCACTACCAACACCAACATGCAGGTTATCAGGCGCTTTATTTCCTAGTGAACGTGACCACGCCCACTACCAACACCAACATGCAGGTTATCAGGCACTTTAACTCCAGTTAACGTGACCACGCCCACTACCAACACCAACATGCAGGTTATCAGGCGCTTTATTTCCTAGTGAACGTGACCACGCCCACTACCAACACCAACATGCAGGTTATCAGGCGCTTTAATTCCAGCGAACGTGACCACGCCACTACCAACACCAACATGCAGGTTATCAGGCGCTTTAACTCCAGCAAACGTGACCACAACCCACTACCAACACCAACATGCAGGTTATCAGGCGCTTTAATTCCAGTTAACGTGACCACGCCCACTACCAACACCAACATGCAGGTTATCAGGCACTTTAATTCCTAGTGAATGTGACCACGCCCACTACCAACACCAACATGCAGGTTATCAGGCGCTTTAAACTACAGCAAAACGTGACCACGCCCACTACCAACACCAACATGCAGGTTATCAGGCGCTTTTAATTCCAGTTAACGTGACCACGCCCACTACCAACATCAACATGCAGGTTATCAGGCACTTTAATTCCTAGTGAATGTGACCACGCCCACTACCAACACCAACATGCAGGTTATCAGGCACTTTAAACTCCAGTTAACGTGACCACGCCCACTACCAACACCAACATGCAGGTTATCAGGCGCTTTAATTCCAGCGAACGTGACCACGCCCCACTAACCCACACCAACATGCAGGTTATCAGGCGCTTTAATTCCAGTTAACGTGACCACGCCCACTACCAACATCAACATGCAGGTTATCAGGCACTTTAATTCCTAGTGAATGTGACCACGCCCACTACCAACACCAACATGCAGGTTATCAGGGCACTTTAACTCCAGTTAACGTGACCACGCCCACTACCAACGACAATATGCAGGTTATCAGGCGCTTTAATTCCAGCGAACGTGACCACGCCCACTACCAAACAACAAAACACCAACATGCAGGTATCAGGCGCTTTAATTCCAGTTAACGTGACACGGCCCACTACCAACAACCAACATGCAGGTTATCAGGCGCTTTAATTCCAGCGAACGTGAACCACGCCCACTACCAACACCAACATGCAGGTTATCAGGGCGCTTTAATTCCAGCCTTCTGATGGGTAATATATGACAGATGACAAGCTACATCTATATTTAATCTGCCTCTTGCCTCACAAAATGTGAAAAATATGCACTAAACAAAATAAACTGTCAGCATTAAAATCTTTATTTATAAAAACGTTAAATTACACATCACAGCATAACCAACCAATCATTCAATATGAACAGTAACACGAGGGACGTTCTGTGGAAGCAGATGTGAAGTCTGTAGAAAGTTCTCCGCTGTTAGGCCACAGGAAGAGAAGCCGGATCCTCTGTCTCTCCTTGATCCCATTCCGTCTGCAGTTCGGAGGACACCTCTGTAAATAGATGATCCCAGTCCCAGCCTACGTCCTCCTGGACGGGCCCAGCGAGAAGCAGCAGAGAGGACAGCAAAAATCAGATGGTCAGGAACACAAGAACGAACGATAGTGTGGATGATAAAGTTAAAGAGCCAGAAAGTACCGGGGGGGGGGGGGCTTAATCTGCGCGTCATAAATCTTAATTACCTCTGAGACACAGTAGTGACCCCCTGCCCCCCCCCCCCAGGCGCCCCAGAAACAGCTTGCCGGCCCGAGAGAGGTGGCGGAGGCGGCTATATTTAAAACCCATCTCTCACCTCGCGCACCTCCTGCTCCGGAGATAACACCTTAGTGAGGAGCTTCAGGTCAATCTCCCCGTCCTGTGGAGAAACCGCAGCGCCGTACATTATATCCGCAGCGGGTGATTTATTTCCGCTGGGGTCACTTTACAGAGTCAACGGTAAAGCAAGCTGGAGCCCGGGAACCTCCCAGTCGGGGTCTTACCAGGGTCTGGAACGCGGAAGTACTTAATCCAGATCGTTGTCCAGGTCCTCGGTAGTGTCATGACTCGGTTTACCTGGATGCTGGAAACCAGAGCGGAACCGTTACAAGGCGGGAAATTACGTAGCATGGAGTCACATTCCACGTCTACATTCACGCCAGAGCGCCTTATTTATCCAGAGCGCCTTACAGTCAGTAGTTACAGGGGACGAAGTCCCCCCCCTGGAGACACTCAGGGTTAAGTGTCCTGCTCAGGGACACGATGGTAGTAAGTGGGGTTCGAACCTGCGACTCTGTGCCTTTCTGGTTTTTAGGCGAGCGTCTTACCCACTGCCACCAAACTCATTTCACGGTCTCAAGAGGTTCTGTTAAAAGTGAAGTGAGTGTCACATGTGATACACAGCAGTGCAGCACACGGTGCACACAGTGAAATGTGTCCTCTGCATTTAACCCATCCACCCTTGGTGAGCAGTGGGCAGCCATGACAGGCGCCCGGGGAGCAGTGTGTGGGGACGGTGCTTTGCTCAGTGGCACCTTGGCGGATCGGGATTCGAACCGGCAACCTTCTGATTTGGGGCCGCTTCCTTAACCGCTAGGCCACCGCTGTCCCTTTTAGGTCCCTTTTAGGTCCCACATAGTATAGATTCTGCCAGAATCTGGATAATAAAGTGCTCGTGGGGAAGTGTGGCCTAGCGGTTGCGGTTCGAGTCCCAATCCGCCAAGGTACCACCGAGGTCCCCGTTATGAAGTTACCGTCCCCACACACTACTCCCCTGGCGCCTGTCATGGCTGCCCACTGCTCGCCCAAGGGTGACTGTTAAACACAGAGGACACGTTTCACCGTGTCACCATGTGCTGCGCTGCAGTGTTTCACGATGAGATCACGTCGCTTTCATGCCACAGAAAGCTGGAAACCCAGCTGCTGATGGGTAGTTTGAGAATTTAAAAAGGGGAAGGGTGGGCGCGGCCTGGCGGCGCATGTCAGTCCTACTTACCGCACATTACATGCTACATTGCCCCTGCAATGAGTTTCGTGGTGGATATCATCTTGGACTAATATGCTGTACCTCTGTCCCCGACCCCGCTACCGTGTTTCAGGGGGTCATGGGAAAGAGGGGGGTCAGGTGGACTCCCGTAAATCAGTGGATGTGCCCCCGGATCGGGGTCTCACGTGGGTTCCTCGCCCACGGCCACGAGGAACCGTGCGAAGGAATCTTACCAGCGTGGGGTTTCGGAGGATTTACCTTGGAGGAGCTGCCACCTGCATGGTGAGGTCCTCCTCCTCTCCTGCACCTCCTCCAGGTCTGGAATCACTGGAATGTCTGAAGCCAAAGAAAAGGCCCATCAAGCGTGGAAACTGAGGGATCTGACCACGCGTTCACTACGCTTCCCACGGCCTGACAGATGCGCTCTGTCTTCTTTTGTTGTTTGTTGTTTGCTTAATGCCATATGCAAATTTGCATCCGATTCCCACCGTCCTTCGCTCCCTCCCTCCCTCCCCCCCTCCCTCCCTTCTCCTCTCCTCTCCTCTCCTTCTCCCCCCCGTGTCTTCAACATCCTCCTCCGAGCTGCCCCCTGTCACAGTGGCCAGGCGGGTATGAATATTCAGCGGGCGAAGTGGCATCTCTGTCCTGCTGAGAGCGAGAGGCTCTGGCCAGGGGCTCCCCGGAAAGCCACCGACACCTCCCCTTCCCCTCCCGCCCCCCGGCGTTCGGGGCGCTGTCAGCCGCCGGCCACCCCTCAGGACCCCGTGCGGCCGGCGCGCCGACCCGCGTGTCCACCCTGCCACTCGCGGCGGCCGCGGGCCGGGCTCCAGGAGCGCGCGCCTGCCTGCGGGCCCATCTGTGTGGGGTCGGAAGTCACGGCGCGCCCTGGCAGGAGCCGCGGCGGCGCGAGCCGCCTGCCCGCCGCTCAAAACAGTGGGAACCGCCTTTAATTGGCAAATCGCAACAGGGCGGAGTGCGGCGCCGCTCCCAAAGAAGGACGACTTGAACTTTCGCAGAAACGTTCTTCTCTCCCGCTCTCACTTGAAAAAATATCCACATTTTCTGCACAAGTGCAATAATTGGGCAAAAGATCCTTTTATTCTAGTAATGAAACTTCCCATCTGTATTTATAGGCATTTTTTCTACAGCCGGTACTTGGTTGGGCCTGAAGATGAACATTAAAAGTTGTCCTTTTTGAATGTAACTACCTGATTACGAAGTCGGTCTCCGTGTGGGTCTGCCGGTGGTTTCGGCTGCTACAGCGTCCCACCGCGACGGTGCACTCTACTCGTCCGCCGTACAGAACCCCAAACGTTCATTTGCATAAAGGGTTCGTCGCAGGATGTCCTTCTTTTCATGAAGCGGTGATACGAAGTGCGAGTTTCTGTTCTCTGAGCCCCTCCGTCTACTTCTGCGTTCGTTTATATATCGCGTTGTAGCACAAACATGAAAAACACCTTTTAATCCTTCATATTTCAAAAAAAAATTTACTTCTTTCACTATATACACACACACACACACACACACACACACACAGTGTAAGGACAGTATGTAAACACACACATTTTTATACATATATATGTGTGTGTGTGTGTATATATATATATATATATATATATAAAGTCAAGAGCAGGTGTCGCCACTTCTCCCCCCACCCCTCATCAAATCATAAAAAAAAATGAAACAAGCCACTGATAACTCATTCTCCTCTCGAGTTTTTTTTTAATTAAAGCGAATTAAAAATGCCACACTAGTTTAGCCGCTGACAAGATTCATCTGTGTTTCCAACAGCCAAATAAATGCGGGCGCGCGGCGCGCTGCTTCATATTCATGAGGCCCCTGGCGTGACACTGTGTCCTCGCGCTTCCAAAGCGGCTCATTCAGCACATTCCCGTCCTCTCCGGACCCCTAATCAAATTTAACGGTCTTAGTGCAATGACATCAAAAAAAAAAAAAAAAAGGGGGCCTCGCGTGGCACCCCGCTTCGAACACCACCCCCCCACCACCACCACCACCACCAACGGTCCCATAACTCCCCGCCAATTAACGCCGCCACGCCACGCCGGAACCGGGCCGAGTGGAGGTGAAGCCAGGACTGAGTGAGGGGGCGGGGTCGGGCCCCCCGCTCCGTGTCATCGGCGATCTGAGGGCCAAATGGCCCCGACCGGCCGCATCCCAGCAGCGAAGGGCTGTCTCTGTCTGTCCGGGTCCGGTAAAAAAGGCCGGCTAATTAATAACTGCATAGCATTTCCAGCATTTATCAGACGCCCTTATCCAGAGCGACTTAGTCATTAGTTACAGGGACAGTCCCCCCCCTGGAGACACTCAGGGTTAAGTGTCTTGCTCAGGGACACGATGGTAGTAAGTGGGATTTGAACCTGGGTCTTCTGGTTCATAGGCGAGTGTGTTACCCACTAGGCTACTACCATCCATTTAATACAATAACAGAGCACCAGGGCTATAGTATGAACATTAGTAATTATGCACAAATATATACAACACATCCTGTATACATGCTGAATATATTTGTTCATAAATGCCCTTTTCTTGGGGAACTGAGTTGCTTGGGTCACCAGATAACAGGTCACAGAGGAGGTCACGCTGCTCCACTCACCTCCTTCATCATCGGACTCCTGTGGCGTCTGCGGCCTCAGACGCTGGCTGCACACAGAAAAATGAAATATGGGAATCGATCGAATTAAAGCCGAGGATGATACAAACGTGTAGAGTCCGGACTGTGTACGTCCAACCAAACGCACGTACGCCGTACATAAAGTGTAGGGACACGCGGGAACTCTGAGGAATTTTAAAGAGCTGCCGCCGTATTTTAATCAGAATAAGTGATTGTTCTTGGAAGGTGAGGATTAGTTGCAAACCAAGGACAATTTGAGGGCAACCTGGGTAATTTCCCCTCTCGGCGAGACGTGCGAACAAACAAACAGCTGAAATCGTCGTCTCGCTTTAATCAAGGCGCCGCGGCGGAGTCGGGGAGGAAACTTACTCCTCCTCTTCTTCTGCTGCGGCGGCGGCTTGTCGTCTCCCGGACCTGCGGGGCAGAAGACAACTTTCTCACCACGTAACAAACGAGTCCCGTCCATTATTTAACAGACCTGAGGAATGATCTTCAGCAGGCATCACTTGTTTGGACTTTATTCACATTCATTTTTACCGTCAGCGAAGCACTTAAGCCTGAAATGAAATGAAATAAATCCATCTGGACGACCCCGAGGTCTCTCCTTGTCGTGTAGCGCCCCCCTCAGGACAGATTTATGAGCTTCTTACGGAACGACGGAGAAGGAAGCCGCGCTGGAATTTTTTTAAATAGCGCTATTTCACCAGCGTACAGAGTCTGTGATACTGAACGCGTCCTTGGCGCGTCCTGCCCCGTCCCCCGTCCCCGTCCCTTCAAACACATTACAGGTCCCCTTGATTAAGACTCATGTAGGGTGAAGCAATAGACATGGTAAAACTGTCGAGAAAAAGTTGTTAGGGATAAAATATATTGTGACAACCTGGCTTCAGAGGTTCATCAATAAACTGACAGATCATTTAGTGTCAATTAGGAGTGATAGATCGGCAAATCCCGGGATTTCTGCACTGGGATTAGCGGGAGGAGGGCGAGCGGTGATTGAGCACGGGGGGTGACATTGAGCGGGCCGGAGGGGAGGGGAGGCGAGAGGAGAAAAGTCCTCTCCTGCTCCGGTGGGGGCCATTACTTACTTTGTTCCAGAGAGCAGGATCAATGCGTCCAGAAGCCCTTTAACACCTCGGCCCCGGCGCCCTCTCTCCCTCGCGTCTCCGCCCGTTTTTTCCCCTCCGGGAATCAAGACGGGTTGCGCGCGTGCAGGGAATCGACGCGCTGACCTTCCCGGAGAGGGATGTGTCGAGGTTACGGCCGGAGGCCCGGCGTGTGCAGGCCTCGCCGAGCGGCCTGGGCCACGTGGAACAACAGGGGCGCGCAGGTTCGCGTTGGCCCGTACGAGAGAGGAGTTCCAGACGCTGGACGTTTGGTAAAAGAATCGGCCGCGTATTTAATCACGCGGGTTAATGAGGCTCGGGGACACCGAGATTGGCATTCGCCTTGTTTTTCCCTTCATACGGCATGAGTGGCACTTCCAAAGAGGCAGAAACAGCGCCGCCTGCTGGCAAGTCCCTCTCTCGGTATCTACAGTCATTGCTTTAGATCCAACGGGCTGTTCGAAATCATGTAGCGCATAAATATGCAGGAGTGGAGTATATAAATGGACACAGTAATGTCAACACATTATTAAAAATGACACAGAGAGCAGAATTCTAATATTAAAATACAAATGAATTTGAATTTTTGCCCTTTACGGTTACAGTTTCGACGTCGCTGCAGCTGAACATTTGACCGTCCCGACCTTGGCTGTGGTAGGAAAAGTGAGCAAACCTGGCCGACAATCAATTCGATTCCTAACAGGAACCAGTCGATATCACACGCGCCCCGTTCTGTGTGTTTATGAGACGAGTTTAGGAAGAAAGAAAAACTCACTTCGCAGAAACCTGCGCCGCTGGTGTCTTCCGCCCAGCCTCCCTGGCGACGAGGTGGCTTAGGTGGAGGTCCCTGAGGAAGATGAGAGAGGAGATGATGGACACGTAGCACACACACATACACACACAGATGTCTCACCATGCTGATTTCGTGGTTTATGTATTAGTGATGTGAAGTGTATTAGTACTTTTATTGTTTTATGGTTTATTATGACTTGTATTTGTTCTTAGCTTCAATTTTATGTACATGGTACAAATGTTACAAATGGGGTTACAAATGGGGCAGCGGTGGCCTAGCGGTTAAGGAAGCGAACCCGTAATCAGAAGGTTGCCGGTTCGAATCCCGATCTGCCAAGGTGCCACTGAGGTCCCCCTGATGAAGGTCCCGTCCCCACACACTGCTCCCCGGACGCCTGTCATGGCTGCCCACTGCTCACCAAGGGTGAAGGTTAAATGCAGAGGACACATTTCACCGTGTGCTGTGCTGCTGTGTATCACAATGACAATCACTTCACTTCATCACTTTTATTTAAAAGAGGATGAATTAGAGATGGTGGAAATAAGTTCAGGCCTAATCCCTGGTTTGCAATGGAAAAGAGTGGACGTCTCCACCTCATTAAAACCTCTGGATAATGTGGAAAGGGTCTGGATGGAGGAGAAAGTTTCCAGCGTTAAAAAGTAATGTCTTTCCAGGGACTCCCTTTATTCCAGATTATTCCTCTGACCTCGGTTCAAGAGCGTGGGAACCGCTGGAGAAGCCCGGCTGCCTTCAAAAAATACCCCCTCTCTCTCCCGCTCAATCTTTGATTCTGAATATAGTTGTGAAAATAGTCAAACCGGCCCTGAGAGCGGCAGGAACGCGACCCGGCGATCGGAATTCCTCTGAGTGCACGCCGGGTGGCCGGGCGTCAAATGGATTTTTCTCATTACCAAATTGGGCCTGCAGAAGGACGCCGGGACCCTGCAGGAATTCCTTCTCTTTCACACAGAAAGAGGAAACGGTCTGTGGGCCTGGGATCCATCACTGCCCGGACGCCGGAGTAACGCCACACGGCTCGGGCCGAACGAGGAATTTCGTGCAACTCGAGAAAAAAACGGGACTGCCACAAGAACAAGGGAGACGTACCGATAGGCCACGGCTGCTCGGGGGGACAAGCAGCTAACAATTCAACATACATACTCCGCAAAGTCCAAAAAATTTTCAGTTTCATGACCTCGGCTTTCCACATTTGCCTGCATTCGAATCCAAGAAGGCCGAGGACAGAGAGTTCATACCTGGCGGGTTGGCCGACAGCTAAAAGCTATTCATGCCTCAGCCCAGACCCTTCTTGACCATATATGAGCTTCCCATCCTGGATGGAGGGAAATATTCAGGTCATCTTGTGACTTCAGAATGGGTTTAAAGGCCGGTGGTGGTTATATGAAACTCATGAAGTCATTGGGAAAAGTGGATACGGATCTAAATTCCTATCCGCGAGGACCTAGCCATTACCATACCGCAGGCTTCGGTTTGAAACAGCTTCTTTAAGATGTGACCGACTGAGTGTGTATTTTAGGGGGGCAGGAACGAAAGAGAAACATGACGGGTTTGACAGACTATCCGCACAACAAATAAACAGGCCAAGTCACACGACACCCTGGAAAAATGTATTTTATGTGGAAGGCGGTCAGAGAGGGGCGCGAGAATCCCGGTCGAACTCCAGGGAGGTTGGCCTAATTTGGGAAGGTTACAGGAAAAAAAAGGCATTACTAGAATTCCATGTTAGAGAAATTTGGCCCCCCCAGTCCTGGGGACAAGTCAGACCCCAGATGCCCCAGATGCCAATGCTTTGGTGTAAGGCATCTAAAAATGCCATCTGTTTCATGTAAAATGCAGCGCTGATGTTCCACAAACAAAGATCATGGATTCTACTGCGGTTTTACCTCGGTGCTCCTGCTCCAACTGGAACCTTGAGGGGGGGGTGGAGTCAATCAATATCTATCAATATCTGAGAAGAGCTGAGGGCCTAAAACCTCTCCAGGGAGTGCAAAGAGCATTCGTGACTCTAACAGGGGGCTCAGCAGAATGGACAGACCAGAATAAGAGCTTTTATTCAACACCTCGAGGCCACATGATTCTGACCAGGAGGGCGGGCCCTGTGGTGGGCGTGGTCTGTGGTGGAAGGGCCATGAACAATACTGATCGCCCAATGTACAGTGTGGTGACTGAGCTGTAAAGCACCTTCAATCACACACTCTGCAGAGAATCCTTCCTTCCCACTGCAATCAGATTCTATAAGGGGTTTTGGCCTGGCTGGTTAAGGAAATGGACCAGTTTGAGGTCCCCTTGATGAAGGTTCCGTCCCCACACACTGGTCCCCGGGCGCCCGTCACGGTGCCCACTGCTCACCAAGGGTGATGGTTAAATACAGAGGACATGTTTCACTGCGTCACCATGTCCTGTGCTGCAGTTTTCACAATGACTTTATTACATTTTTTCAGTTTTTCATTAAAATGATATTGAGCGCTCTAATTTTTAGCTTAATCGCCAGTGCGATTCTTGGTACTTTCTACTGCATTGCTCTTGTTTTAGGAATTTGGGCCTAAAATCTTGAAACACTCCATTTTAATGATAATACCTCACTCAAACAATACAAAACTATGAATGGTTGTCTAATTAGTATTTAATGTGAAAAAGACACTTAACCCCTGTAATGATCCATAAGGACTGAGTGCTGGACTCAGATATTTGACCCGACCATGAAAAACTATGAACATTCTATGCAACTCTTTACATTTATGGCGTTTATCAGACACCCTTATCCAGAGTCCGGGTCTGAGTCCGGGTCTGGTCAGATTATGAGATACTGCTAAAATATTATTTACTGACTGTTCTTCATGGTTATATTACAAAGAGCCAACTTCACCCTTTACAAAGAACACTCAAGCATGTGAAAATCAGGATGATGAAATACGACTTTTTGAAAGCCTATTCACTACCAAACAAACAAAAAAAAGACAGAAAAATACCATTCAAAGTGAAATAAACCAGAACTTATGAAATAATACAGCTTGTGAATATTTTGGGGAGATCAGAAAGAATTACATGACTGGCCTTTAAATTGCCAAAGCACCAAACAGCCGTGATGACAACTACTACAAAATACTGTTCAGCACAGCAACCCTCTACACAACACTACACACCAGAACAACTTTATACCATTTCAGTAATTTACAGGTAAGAGACTCTTCAGAAGTAGCTGCAGCAATTACAGTTTATGGTATAAAGTTACTCAGAAACGGATTTAATAAAATAAAATAAAAAAAAAAACATGCTTCGGTGACAATACCTCTTCCTCCTCCTACTGTGCAGAATTGTTAGATCATTTTGGGGCAAATTGTGGAGGTAAAGGGTTAACAGAGCATACAAAGATTCATTTTTAATACTAAACTGTAAAAATTTAAAGGCAGCGTTAACGTCACCTCTCCTGCTGAAGCAGAGGAAGAAGATTTCCGCTGGCGTGATTCATCAGAAGAGACATCTGCATCATGTCGAGCTCTTCGTCCGGACCTCACAACCTAAACACACACAACAGCCAGAAAATATCAATACAGCAATACATTGCAATATTTTACATTATAGTATTGTATGAATACAGGGACACCGGCTGGGAATTTAAATTATGCTTGGCATTTCACGCAGAATGAAATTAGCAAAACATGATAGATCGAATCAAACAAACATTTACATTTACATTTACGGCATTTACCAGACGCCCTTATCCAGAGCGACTTACAGTCAGTAGTGACAGGGACAGTCCTCCCCTGGAGACACTCAGGGTTAAGTGTCTTGCTCAGGGACACAATGGTAGTAAGTGGGGTTTGAACCTGGGACTTCTGGTTCACAGGCAAGTGTGTTACCCACTAGGCTACTACCACCCTGTAACCTCAAACCATCAACCTCGCCTCACGTTTAAAAAAAACGACAGAATTAAACTCCCATCCACCTCACCTCGCGTTTAAAAAATGACAGAATCAAACAAACTCCCATCCACCTCACCTCGCGTTTAAAAAAAAGACAGAATCAAACAAACTCCCATCATCCTCACCCCACATTTTAAAAATGACGGAATCAAACAAATTCCCATCTACCTCACCTCACGTTTAAAAAAACGACAGAATTAAACTCCCATCCACCTCACCTCGTGTTTAAAAAATGACAGAATCAAACAAATTCCCATCTACCTCACCTCACGTTTAAAAAAACGACAGAATTAAACAAACTTCCATCATCCTCACCCCACATTTTAAAAATGACGGAATCAAACAAATTCCCATCTACCTCACCTCATGTTTAAAAAAACGACAGAATTAAACAAACTTCCATCATCCTCACCCCACATTTTAAAAATGACGGAATCAAACAAATTCCCATCTACCACACCTCACGTTTAAAAAAACGACAGAATTAAACAAACTTCCATCATCCTCACCCCACATTTTAAAAATGACGGAATCAAACAAATTCCCATCTACCTCACCTCATGTTTAAAATAAACGACAGAATCAAACAAACCTCAAACCATCCACCTCACCTCACGTATAAAAAAACTACGGAATCTCTCTTGCTGGGAACGTTCTTTAGAATAAGCAGCTTTTTCGAACCCAGCAGCACGGCCAGGTACCGTGTGAGAAACAAAAGTTGCTTCAACACAAAATAATCGTTAATTCTGTATCGACGTTTAATTACAAATAACACATGCAAAAAATATTTGAATTGCTTAACATCATATTGACTCTTTATTTTTTTATTTAATATTTATTTGCATAGTGTTTACTGATGATAACGCACATCTGTACACACATGCACTTTATTTTTTATATGTGTACATTTCAGATCAGACCTCTACAATCAAAGTAAAGTAAAGTGATACACAGCAGCACAGCACACGGTGCACACAGTGAAATTTATCCTCTGCATTTAACCATCACCCTGAGTGAGCAGCCATGACAGGCGCCCGGGGAGCAGTGTGTGGGGACGGTGTTTTGCTCAGTGTTCATCTCTCTCTCTCTCTCTCACACACACACACACACACACACACACACACACACACTTCCGATTAACAATACGCAGGTAAACGCCTGCCGTGGCGATATATTTAACCCGCACTTTAGGCTGAATGAGGATGGATTAAAATGTGTTTTCATGAACTCGCAATCCTTCCCAGCATCTGGAGTAAAACGGGATACCAGAACACGACCGCACTGCATATTTTGTGCTTTTAAACGTGCACGTAGCGTTATTTTTAAACTAGTTATCTACGTGACGTTTTTTTTTGTCTTGAACAAGTGGCCTAATAACTCGTAGTTCGGAGAAAACTCACGCTTTTCGACACCCCGCCGTCCCCCAGAGCCAGACTGTCCTCCATGTTGCCCGTCAGCTCCACTTCCTGGAGACCGGGGAGCGTCACACGGCAACCGTGGCCATGGTAACCGCGGCCACGGTCACGTGACGCAGCAACGCCCTCCCGTCGTTTGTTTTACGTTTTCATGATGCTTTTTGTGTACGAGATGAACGGGTGCACATTATTTATTGGGGTTTATGTTTTTTTTTGGTATGACATGGGTACATCATAGTGAAATCTTATAATACAATAAAAAACAACGAAACCCTAAAGATAAAGATACATACAAAATCATCAGCAAATTGTGAATGAAAGAATGCGATGAGAAGAGACTAAATGTAAATAACAAAAACTAATATAATATTACTAAATGTTCCATAGTTTTGTGACTAAGAAGTTTTTTAAACCTGTTTATTAATCAAGTGCATGTCATAATCAGATATATAAACTTTTCCTTTAACTAGTCATCATAGCTAGTCAACTAGAATCTGTTTTGTTAATTGGTCTCAATACTGGACATCATGCTCATAATCTTCATAATGCTCATACTTTTTTTTTAACTTTTATGGGTTTATTGTACAATATTTCCATGCTCATATTTACTGGGATGCTTGACCCAACGGAGAATGATTTGTGTTATATTTTGGATTTGAAGGACTTTTGCAATGAATTAAAACGATCGCTACGCCACATTTACGGAGACTCCAGCAGTCTCTGGCCGCTGGCCTATTTAAAGACTCTTTTCCCCTGGACACCCACTTTTACTCCCCCCTGCACTCTGGAAGACGCCGCATGGCGAAACATTCGTTCTGTGCATTTTTTATATTGCATGCAGGTCTTGACTAGTTATTTTATTTTACGTCTTTATTTATTATGCTGCCAACGTATTTTTCATTGTTCCTTTAAGAGTGGCAGTGAAAACTATTCTATTCTTTTTTATAATTATTCTATTCTATTCTCTTCTGCTATACATGTCTGATGGTGCCCGGTGGATTGACCACCAGGTGGCGCGCCACGACCGACGCTGGGCGCTGTTCCTGCCCCCGTGGCGTCGCTTGATGAATGAAGTCTGAACCCCGCCCCCGCGCCGCATAACCCCGCCCTGTCCCGCGTAACCCCGCCCCCGGCGCTCTTAAGGCGGCGGCGGCGGCCGTCCGGGCCGGAGAGTCCGCAGCAGGGGCGACAGGGCCGGATGGGAGACGGACAGACAGGTGACGGGCCACGGGGCAGGACGCAGCGGGCGGAGAAGCCGCCAACTCCTGAAGATGTAGACGGGAGCGAGATGCGCCACATTTCTACACTTCTCATCTGCGAAAATCATGCATAAAGTGCGGCACGGAGTACCGGCGGCGTGCGCCGGCATGGGATTAAACCGGGAGGGGAAGCGCGCAGACTAGCGGGAGCAGCCGGAGACCCTTCTCCTCCTCCTCCAACCTCCTCCTCCTCCTCCTCTCTCGCAGACGAACTCGCCGCTTCCTGCCGAATAAAGCGCGCCGCCCCGCAGCCATGCATCTGGGCGCAGCGCTCCTGCTGCTGCTGCTGCTGGGCTGCGTGACCGCGACCCTGTCCCTGTCCACCTGCACCACGGTGGACATCGACCACATCAAGAAGAAGCGGGTGGAGGCCATCCGGGGCCAGATCCTCAGCAAGCTGCGCCTGACCAGCCCGCCGCAGGCGCTGGGGCCGAACCAGGTCCCGTTCCAGGTGCTGGCGCTGTACAACAGCACCAGGGAGCTGATCGAGGAGCTGGGCCAGGACCGGCAGCAGAGCTGCGGCCAGGACAACACGGAGACCGAGTACTACGCCAAGGAGATCTACAAGTTCAACATGGTGCAGGGCCTGCCGGAGAACAGTGAGTTTTCATGTAGATGCTGGAACTGCATATATACTTATATATACACACATGTATGTATGTACTTATATACACACACACATATATATATATATATATATATATACACACACACACACACATATATATATATATATATATATATATACACACACACACACACACACACACACAATACAATATATACTATACACACACAAATAAATATATATATATACTTATATACACACACACAATACAATATATACTATACACACACAAATAAATATATATATACTTATATACACACACACAATACAATATATACTATACACACACAAATAAATATATATATACTATACACACACAAATAAATATATATATTTATATACACAATACAATATATACAACACACATACATAATATATATACACACACATAAATATATATATAGGTATATAAATTTATATGTGTGTATTGTATATATATTTATATAAACACACACACACAGCTATATACATATACGTATATACACACATATTCGAACACATCAGGGGCTGTTCATTTCCAGGAAACACACAAAGGTGGAGCAGGTTTTTTTTGACGTTTCCATCTGTAAGATCCCGCAGCAGCACTCCTGCAGGTTCGACTGCTGTGCGGACGGAAGCTCCGTACTGGAGCAGGCGGCCCGCCCCTCTACGAGTTCGTAAAACTCTGAACCACTGATGAATGGGGGAAATGATTCGTTGCTCCTGTGTGCCCTTGACGAGGGGTCTTTATAGCCGGAATTAGGGTGCATGCTCCCCAGGGAACTTTTCAGCAGTGAAGGGAATGTCCAACGTTTATACAACTTGCGGTATTTTACCAGTAGTGGCGGGGACAGTCCCCCCTGGACTCTGTGCTCTCCTGCTCGTTCTGGGTTTAATGGTTTAGTCGTGCCGCGTTCCTCCTCTCAAAACCAACGCTGAACAGACCGCCCTCACGCTCCGCCCAAAGTTCCGAGCACCCGATAAAAGTAAAAAGCTGGAAGTGAACGTTCACGGGGTCTCGCGTGAAGGCGGGTACGCCGAGAGGGGTGACCTTTGACCTCTGCACTTCGCTAATGTGGCCAGGGTCGGTCTGGGACCTGTGGGCCGCAGTGGTCGTCGATTCAGCGGGCGGAGCTGAAGACGTAGTGGTCCTGATATATGGAATAGTCAGAAGGTGATGTCATTTCCAAGCAAAACAGAGGCCGCGCTTTCTGGCCGCGTTCGTGGGGCCGAACGTCCGGCCCCCTCCTCTCTTACGCCCTCCCTTCACACACACACACACACACACACACAGATTCTCTTCTTGAGGTTCGCTGTGTGGTGCAGTGGAGACGCCCGACTCCATCGTCCTTCGGGTACCCTCACTGGCACCTAAAATCGCCGCGGCATCGCTCAGAGACCGAGCCGCTTCGGTAAACCAGCTCGGCTCAACTCTACTTTGGGTTATTTTTTCCGGTTGACCAAATGATTCGTAGTCTCGGGACCCACATCAAACCCTTGTTCAGCAAGAACAGCGGAGCCCAGAACTTCCACGGCGCTGAAGAGCTTTAACTCCGAGGGGTTAAATCCCAGATCGTTTCTATTGGCTGTGACAAAGCGACGTGACTGTCCTCTGTGTTTGACCGTCGCCCTTGGTGACAGGCCCGTTCGTGTCCTCTCTGCACACTGTTGTCATCGGCATCATGAGCAGCTTCACCTCATTATCTTCAGAGGAGAACTCCTGCTTCGCACATGAAATATTTTCCCACACGCCGCTCGGCCGTTTAAGCTCCGCCCCCCCCCCCCGCAGTAAACAAGGCCCAGAATTCCCAGAAGCTCCTAAGGCAGGTCACCTGGGGGGGTGGCGGAGGAAGGACAACAGGACTCCAAATACCGCAGCCATGGAACAAATTACCTACAGGCAAAAAATACGCCGTAATGCGAAATCCACTTAAAGCTGCTGCGGCGGGACGAATGAGGTCATCCAAGAGGAAGCCGGCGGCCTGATTAGAATTTCGGGCTTTCCACCTCCGGCCAGACACCTCACCGTCAGAGGGCCGGAATATGCAGGGCAGGAACGTTCCCGGTGAAGAATCCACCACGTTCACTGCCGGGGTGTTCCGTTGCACCTTAAGCTGTGAATTCACGTTGCCGCGTGGCTCGTAAAACGCTGCCGCTGCTCGGCCCGTCAGCACAATAAACATTTTTATCATTAAGAGAAGAATAGAAGCCGAGGCCGGTTACATTTCTAACACCAGCATTCCGAGGTTTAATCGGAATACGTACGGAAGAATAAATTGTTCTAGGACGGCCTTGTGGTTTCAGTGAAGTATAAATCAGCCGGTTTTATTTCACATCCTTGACCCCGCAGATGATTCTCAAGGTTGAGTGTCAACATCAGGTTGTGGTTCTGGATAACGGAACATCTCCAACACAGCAGGTTCTATGGATTGGTTAGTAGACCCGGTGACAGGGTCGTGGGCAACTAGAAGATCTGCCTGCAGGACGTCTTGGTGAAGCTGTTAATGCTGTGATGTACCATGCTGACCAGTGAAAGGTCCTAAGAGTGACATGTGAGGGTCAGTGTGACCATGGAGAGATGAAAGCAGGTGTCCTGACAGACCCTGTGGTTGGCTGTGGCCATTGTTTATTTTTTTGGAAGCGATAGTATCAGGATGCATTATGGGAGGAAGACATTCTAGTAAAGACAGTGGAGAAACTGTGGGTCCTTCATTAACCATTTTAAAGACCACTTACAGATCTCAGTCTCATGGAGCTTCTGTGAAGGACCTGGCACTAGAACACATTCACTTAGTTTGGATTGATTACATTGTGGATACTGTGGGAACTCTAATTAACTTTAAGAGTAGTCCTGTAGAAATAAGACTGGTCCACATGGGTGCAGGAGGTCCTGGCGCTGGACTGGACCACCTGCAGGCTCTGGTCAGGACTATTGCCTCTAGAACATTCAGTAGGAAGTGACACATTGGTAGACCATCTTACGTTCTTTAAAGCCACGGACTGCGTTTCATAACCTCTGACCTCTTCGTCTCCACAGACGATCTCCCGTTCTGTCCCAAGGGCATCACCTCCAAGGTTTTCCGCTTTAACGTTTCCACAATGGAAAAGAACGCCACCAACTTGTTCCGGGCGGAGTTCCGTGCGCGCCGGGTGCCCAACTCCAGTGCCAAGAGGAACGAGCAGCGCATCGAGTTGTACCAGGTACGTCATTACAAACGTCGTAACATTTAATAAAACAAATTTACAACACGCGAAACACTTTAACCAATCACGAAGCAGATTTACAAGCAGCGGATGATACGGAACGGATCGGTACGTTAGACCAGACTGACAAACTCACCAATCGAATCCAATCCGACCATCCAGCATGGTTCACAATCTCATTCCATTTCTTTGGAGGCTTCTGGATTACACCAAATGGGACAAAGCGGGAGACTATAAAATGATTCGAAGACACATAGATGGTTGAAACGGTGTTCCTCTGAAGTTCCAATAATCATGAGCTTTAGTTATTAAACTGGCTTCCTCAGGGCAGCAGATGATGTTTCCTGGGGAGAACGTCCTTCTCGAGGGTCAGGACTCTGGCCTGTACAGTTATCATGGCGGCACAAGCAGGAAGTTCTATTAAATTTATACAGCAGGTCCGCGCCTCCTCCTCCTCCCTGTCTCGGTTTTCGACTGAGCCCTGATCTTTATTCCAGGTGCCGCCGCTCGAATGGATTCTGCATTTGTGCATTTTAAGCGGCGAACAAAGGCGGGATTGTGAGGAACTTGTGTTCGCGTCCGAGCCTCCCCGCCAGAAGCTGCCAGTCCGTGTCGTCTCATCAATTGAAATTGGGTTTTGCGGGCCGAGCTGCTCCTAGATGTTCCCGCCGAGCCCGAAATACACTTCCACTTGGCCGGAGACCCGCACCTGTGCGTGCGGCGGGGAATTTCCAATCAGGTCCCGCTTTAATCTCCCATGGGAACCGAGCGATCGGGTTCCACCGTTTCCTGCCAGGGAGACGTGCGTCTCCAGGCCCGCATACCGCCCGGCCACAGCCTGTCAGGCGCTCAGATGGTTTCCAGGAGCTCGGCTGGAGATAGACGCTGGGTCAGGGGTGGAAGATGGCTGGCGAGGGGGTTCCTCAAGTTCCCCAGCCTGTGGCTGAACAGGAAGCCAGATTAAATTCTCCCGCCGTTTGGGAACCGTCTTATCCGTGGTCGTCTGGGTGAGTGAAGAGCCACCACAGACTGGAATGGGCCGAGACTCCTAGTTCCTGCAAGCTTGATCAAAGCGTCCAAATCGTGGCTTTATTCTGAGTGGAAAGTAATGGTGGGCCGGCGTCGGGTTGGATCAGAGCGGAGTGGGCTGGCGTCGGGTTGGATCAGAGCGGAGTGGGCTGGCGTCGGGTTGGATCAGAGCGGAGTGGGCCGGCGTCGGGTTTAATCAGAGCACCAGCGTCAGGTTTGATCAGAGCGGAGTGGGCCAGCCCGGGTTTGATCAGAGCGGAGTGGGCCGGCGTCGGGTTTGATCAGAGCGGAGTGGCCCGGCGTCGGGTTTGATCAGAGCGGAGTGGGCCGCCGCCGGGTTGGATCAGAGCACCAGCGTCGGGTTGGATCAGAGCACCAGCGTCGGGTTGGATCAGAGCGGAGTGGGCCGGCGTCGGGTTTGATCAGAGCGGAGTGGGGCCGGCGTCGGGTTTGATCAGAGCGGAGTGTGCTGGCGTCGGGTTTGATCAGAGCACCAGCGTCAGGTTGGATCAGAGCGGAGTGGGCCAGTGTCGGATTTGATCAGAGCACCAGCGTCAGGTTTGATCAGAGCAGAGTGGGCCAGCGTCGGGTTTGATCAGAGCGGAGTGGGGCGGCGTCGGGTTGGATCAGAGCACCAGCGTCGGGTTTGATCAGAGCGGAGTGGGCCGGCTTCGGGTTTGATCAGAGCACCAGCGTCGGGTTGGATCAGAGCGGAGTGGGCCAGCATCGGGTTTGATCAGAGCACCAGCGTCGGGTTGGATCAGAGCGGAGTGGGCCAGCATCGGGTTTGATCAGAGCACCAGCGTCGGATTTGATCAGAGCACCAGCGTCAGGTTTGATCAGAGCAGAGTGGGCCAGCGTCGGGTTTGATCAGAGCGGAGTGGGGCGGCGTCGGGTTGGATCAGAGCACCAGCGTCAGGTTGGATCAGAGCGGAGTGGGCCGGCGTCGGGTTTGATCAGAACAGAGTGGGCCGGCGTCGGGTTTGATCAGAGCGGAGTGGGCCGGCGTCGGGTTTGATCAGAGCACCAGCGTCGGGTTGGATCAGAGCGGAGTGGGCCAGTGTCGGATTTGATCAGAGCACCAGCGTCAGGTTTGATCAGAGCAGAGTGGGCCAGCGTCGGGTTTGATCAGAGCGGAGTGGGGCGGCGTCGGGTTGGATCAGAGCACCAGCGTCAGGTTGGATCAGAGCGGAGTGGGCCGGCGTCGGGTTTGATCAGAACAGAGTGGGCCGGCGTCGGGTTTGATCAGAACGGAGTGGGCCGGCTTCGGGTTTGATCAGAGCACCAGCGTCGGGTTGGATCAGAGCGGAGTGGGCCAGCGTCGGGTTGGATCAGAGCGGAGTGGGCCAGCATCGGGTTTGATCAGAGCACCAGCGTCGGGTTGGATCAGAGCGGAGTGGGCTGGCGTCGGGTTTGATCAGAACGGAGTGGGCCGGCGTTGGGTTGGATCAGAGCACCAGCGTCAGGTTTGATCAGAGCAGAGTGGGCCAGCGTCGGGTTTGATCAGAGCGGAGTGGGCCGGCTTCGGGTTTGATCAGAGCACCAGCGTCGGGTTGGATCAGAGCGGAGTGGGCCAGCATCGGGTTTGATCAGAGCACCAGCGTCGGGTTGGATCAGAGCGGAGTGGGCCAGCATCGGGTTTGATCAGAGCACCAGCGTCGGATTTGATCAGAGCACCAGCGTCAGGTTTGATCAGAGCAGAGTGGGCCAGCGTCGGGTTTGATCAGAGCGGAGTGGGGCGGCGTCGGGTTGGATCAGAGCACCAGCGTCAGGTTGGATCAGAGCGGAGTGGGCCGGCGTCGGGTTTGATCAGAACAGAGTGGGCCGGCGTCGGGTTTGATCAGAACGGAGTGGGCCGGCTTCGGGTTTGATCAGAGCACCAGCGTCGGGTTGGATCAGAGCGGAGTGGGCCAGTGTCGGATTTGATCAGAGCACCAGCGTCAGGTTTGATCAGAGCAGAGTGGGCCAGCGTCGGGTTTGATCAGAGCGGAGTGGGGCGGCGTCGGGTTGGATCAGAGCACCAGCGTCAGGTTGGATCAGAGCGGAGTGGGCCGGCGTCGGGTTTGATCAGAACAGAGTGGGCCGTCGTCGGGTTTGATCAGAACGGAGTGGGCCGGCTTCGGTTTGATCAGAGCACCAGCGTCGGGTTGGATCAGAGCGGAGTGGGCCAGCGTCGGGTTGGATCAGAGCGGAGTGGGCCAGCATCGGGTTTGATCAGAGCACCAGCGTCGGGTTGGATCAGAGCGGAGTGGGCTGGCGTCGGGTTTGATCAGAACGGAGTGGGCCGGCGTTGGGTTGGATCAGAGCACCAGCGTCAGGTTTGATCAGAGCAGAGTGGGCCAGCGTCGGGTTTGATCAGAGCGGAGTGGGGCGGCGTCGGGTTGGATCAGAGCACCAGCGTCGGGTTTGATCAGAGCGGAGTGGGCCGGCGTCGGGTTTGATCAGAGCGGAGTGGCCCGGCGTCGGGTTGGATCAGAGCACCAGCGTCGGGTTGGATCAGAGCGGAGTGGGCCGGCGTCGGGTTGGATCAGAGCACCAGCGTCGGGTTGGATCAGAGCGGAGTGGGCCGGCGTCGGGTTGGATCAGAGCGGAGTGGGCCGGCGTCAGGTTGGATCAGAACGGAGTGGGCCGGCGTCGGGTTGGATCAGAGCGGAGTGGGGCGGTGTCGGGTTGGATCAGAGCGGAGTGGGCCGGCGTCGGGTTTCATCAGAGCACCAGCGTCAGGTTTGATCAGAGCAGAGAGGGGCAGCGTCGGAGTTGATCAGATCACCAGCGTCGGGTTTGATCAGAGCGGAGTGGGCCGGCGTCGGGTTTCATCAGAACGGAGTGGGCCAGCGTCGGGTTTGATCAGAGCGGAGTGGGCCGGCTTCGGGTTTGATCAGAGCACCAGCGTCGGGTTGGATCAGAGCGGAGTGGGCCAGTGTCGGGTTTGATCAGAGCACCAGCGTCGGGTTGGATCAGAGCGGAGTGGGCCGGCGTTGGGTTTGATCAGACAGGAGTGGGCCGGCGTCGGGTTGGATCAGAGCGGAGTGGGGCGGCGTCGGGTTTGATCAGAGCACCAGCGTCAGGTTTGATCAGAGCAGAGTGGGCCGGCGTCGGGTTGGATCAGAGCGGAGTGGGGCGGCGTCAAGTTGGATCAGAGCACCAGTGTCGGGTTAGATCAGAGCGGAGTGGGCCGGTGTTGGGTTTGATCAGAGAGGAGTGGGCCGGCGTCGGGTTGGATCAGAGCGGAGTGGGGCGGCGTCAGGTTGGATCAGAGCGGAGTGGGCCGGCGTCGGGTTTGATCAGAACGGAGTGGGCCGGCTTCGGGTTTGATCAGAGCACCAGCGTCGGGTTGGATCAGAGCGGAGTGGGCCAGCGTCGGGTTGGATCAGAGCGGAGTGGGCCAGCATCGGGTTTGATCAGAGCACCAGCGTCGGGTTGGATCAGAGCGGAGTGGGCTGGCGTCGGGTTTGATCAGAACGGAGTGGGCCGGCGTTGGGTTGGATCAGAGCACCAGCGTCAGGTTTGATCAGAGCAGAGTGGGCCAGCGTCGGGTTTGATCAGAGCGGAGTGGGGCGGCGTCGGGTTGGATCAGAGCACCAGCGTCGGGTTTGATCAGAGCGGAGTGGGCCGGCGTCGGGTTTGATCAGAGCGGAGTGGCCCGGCGTCGGGTTGGATCAGAGCACCAGCGTCGGGTTGGATCAGAGCGGAGTGGGCCGGCGTCGGGTTGGATCAGAGCACCAGCGTCGGGTTGGATCAGAGCGGAGTGGGCCGGCGTCGGGTTGGATCAGAGCGGAGTGGGCCGGCGTCAGGTTGGATCAGAACGGAGTGGGCCGGCGTCGGGTTGGATCAGAGCGGAGTGGGGCGGTGTCGGGTTGGATCAGAGCGGAGTGGGCCGGCGTCGGGTTTCATCAGAGCACCAGCGTCAGGTTTGATCAGAGCGGAGTGGGCCGGCGTCGGGTTTCATCAGAACGGAGTGGGCCAGCGTCGGGTTTGATCAGAGCGGAGTGGGCCGGCTTCGGGTTTGATCAGAGCACCAGCGTCGGGTTGGATCAGAGCGGAGTGGGCCAGTGTCGGGTTTGATCAGAGCACCAGCGTCGGGTTGGATCAGACAGGAGTGGGCCGGCGTCGGGTTGGATCAGAGCGGAGTGGGGCGGCGTCGGGTTTGATCAGAGCACCAGCGTCAGGTTTGATCAGAGCAGAGTGGGCCAGCGTCGGGTTGGATCAGAGCGGAGTGGGCCGGCGTCGGGTTGGATCAGAGCGGAGTGGGGCGGCGTCAAGTTGGATCAGAGCACCAGTGTCGGGTTAGATCAGAGCGGAGTGGGCCGGTGTTGGGTTTGATCAGAGAGGAGTGGGCCGGCGTCGGGTTGGATCAGAGCGGAGTGGGGCGGCGTCAGGTTGGATCAGAGCGGAGTGGGCCAGTGTCGGATTTGATCAGAGCACCAGCGTCAGGTTTGATCAGAGCAGAGTGGGCCGGCGTCGGGTTTGATCAGAACGGAGTGGGCCGGCGTCGGGTTGGATCAGAGCACCAGTGTCGGGTTAGATCAGAGCGGAGTGGGCCGGCGTTGGGTTGGATCAGAGCGGAGTGGGCTGGCGTCGGGTTTGATCAGAGCACCAGTGTCGGGTTAGATCAGAGCGGAGTGGGCCGGCGTTGGGTTGGATCAGAGCGGAGTGGGGCGGTGTCGGGTTGGATCAGAGCAGCAGCGTCGGGTTTGATCAGAGCGGAGTGGGACAGCGCCGGGTTTGATCAGAGCACCAGCGTCGGGTTGGATCAGAGCGGAGTGGGCTGGCGTCGGGTTTGATCAGAACGGAGTGGGCCGGCGTTGGGTTGGATCAGAGCGGAGTGGGGCAGCGTCGGGTTGGATCAGAGCACCAGCGTCGGGTTTGATCAGAGCGGAGTGGGACAGCGTCGGGTTGGATCAGAGCACCAGCGTCGGGTTGGATCAGAGCGGAGTGGGCCGGCGTCGGGTTTCATCAGAGCACCAGCGTCGGGTTTGATCAGAACGGAGTGGGGCGGCGTCGGGTTTGATCAGAACGGAGTGGGCCGGCGTCGGGTTTGGTCAGAGCGGAGTGGAGTGGGAGTCGGGTTGGATCAGAGTGGGCCGCCATCGGGTTTGGTCAGAGCGGAGTGGAGTGGGAGTCGGTGTGTATAGATCAGCGCTACAGTGGAATAAATCCCGTTTAATGGGAGGAGGAGGAGGGCTGAACAGCGAGAGGTGAGGGTCCAGGATGCAGGAAGGAGAATAATGACTGCAAAATCAGTACTCGTTCCAGCACCGTAGACACACACACACACACACACACACACACTACAAATATTCTACTAGACACTCACACACAGACAGAGGCAGTCACTTTTTCCATGAGAGAGAAATAGAGTATTTTGTCCCTGGGCATCCTCGAGTGTCTGGCTTAGGCTGCATTGGCTGGGCTCTCTCACACACACACACACACACACACACACAATGCAAATCGCTTTTTATTACCATGCGGTGGAGTCACATTACATTCGCAATACGGGGGAGAAAAAAAAATCTATTAGAATGAATATATATTTGAAGTGCGACTGCGGTGCTGAAAGTCCATTTTGTGCAGATTATGGCTTTCGAACCACCGAACTTCGTGAAAATGTGTAATTTTTTTTTAAACCCCTGCTGTTCGTTGTCGTGATGAGGCCACCTGGGAAAACGTTTCTCAGTCGTGCTCCTGGAAGGACGCTCGCCTCCATCAGGTGCAGGACCAGGTTGTTCTGGCTCCTGGTGCTCGTGTCAACGCCTCTGTGACCCTCTCGCCACGCGCAGATCCTCCAGAAGGACGAGCACATAGCCAAGCAGCGGTACATCGGAGGCAAAAACGTCCTGACCAAGGGCACGCCGGAGTGGGTGTCCTTCGACGTGACCGAGACGGTGCGGGAGTGGCTCATGAACAGAGGTGAATACGTCCCGTTCATCTGCAGGTTGTGTAACGTGCGACGTTTTTAATGGATTCGAAATGAGTAAAGCTCATGAAGTTTCACCACATTGTTTCCAAAGAGACCAACCTGGGCCTGGAGATCAGCGTCCACTGTCCTTGTCACACCTTCAGCCCCAACGGGGACATCATAGACAACATGAACGAGGTGCTGGATGTCAAGTTCAAAGGTCAGTATTCGTACGACGGGACGATTCAATTCAGTTCTAATTCCGTATTATTATTATTCTTATTAACACAAACAGCAGGAGGAAGTTCTGCCCCACAGATATTTTTTTATTTCCTACACTGGCGCGGGGGCGTGGTTATGGGCGGGGCCTGGTCGCCTGTGGGGAAACCTGCAGCTTGGCGTCGGTTCTGTCTGTGTTGGAAGTTTTGGAAGTGTGACGCTTCTGAGAAGCTGACCCGAGAGTCTGCTCCACCACTGGTGGTCCCGGCCTGGATGCTCGAGCTCCAACGTCTTCTGTTGAGTTTCCAGAGCTGCTTCCACGGCCGGAGAAGCATTTGGCGTCCAGGTGTGGTCCGTGTTTGCATTCCAGTTAAATGACATGAACTCAGAGAAGAAGCTCCAAACGTCTAGTTCACGCTGCCTGGACGAAGCGGCAGCTGAAAAATGACAATTACCGTAAACCATCACAAGGCCCAGGTTCAAACCCCACTTAATACCATCGTGTCCCTGAGTGTCTCCTGTCCCTGTCCCTCTGGTACACGTTCTTCATTCTAAACTCCGTACTTGGCGGAGCCGAACGGTGGAAGATTTATTTTATTATTAAAATGTCTGCGCTGCCCTCTGCAGGAGTGGAGGGCGACTACGAGGAAATCCGGTGGGACCTCGGGCGGCTGAAGCAGAAGAAGGAGCAGCCGCTTCCTCACCTCATCCTCATGCTGCTTCCACCCCACCGGCTGGACGGCCAGTCTTCATCGCGCCGACGCAAGCGGGCCCTGGACACCAACTACTGCTTCAAGTAAGTGGGGACCTGAAGAGAGGTGGGAGATGAACCACAACTCCCACCATCGCTGGGCTTTAAATGGAGGCTTCAGTGCAGGTGAAAGAAGCTTGAATCAGATTCTTAACTCAGAATATCGTTCATCAAGTTCCGACTTTTCACTTAATTCTAGACATTTCGCTCACTGGACCGCGTCCCCGATATTATTTAATAATTCTGACGAATTCCCGCCCCCGGCAGAGTCATCAGGGCCGCCGCTCATTTATTCAGGCTGCGGCGACCAAAAGGTCACGACTCTCAATCACAGAATTACATGAATCCAATTGGGTTCATATTGCAAAAATAAATACATAAACCCACAAACCCATAAATTCATAATAAAGACCCTTGGGTCCATTGAAGTTGAAAATAAATAAAGTCCAGTGGATTCATCTTATTGAAACCGAACTGTCGTAATATCAAGCGAAAAACACGACGTTGAAGCGTAAAATAAGAGGTTGGAATTGAGCTTCACGTTTACGGTTGGACTTTTTGGCACAGTTCTCTCGTGTGGGCGGGGCTTCACAGGCATTAGAGTGACTGTATACAACCGAATCCTCGGGCAGCGTAAAAGTAAAACAGGGCGGAGCTGGATTTTCGTGGGCCGAACGCGTTGCGATCTACGGACCCCTCCTGTCAAGGGGGCGTGTCCCACCGTTAGTGGGTGGTACTGATGCGGCGGATGCACTCGGCGAACCCAGCCAGGCCGAACGGGTTGGAGGGCAACGCCGCCTCCACCGCAGTGGCCGCCCGGCTGGCTTCGTCTCCGCATTCCCGTCCCGCCTGCACGCACCGGGCCCGGCGTGTCGAGATCTGTCCTCGTGCGTCCCCGGCGTGGCGGCCGGCCTGCTGAACACCTGGGACCGGTCCAGGAGGGAAACAATGACACACCTTCCAGTGGAATTTCCGCGCCTGATATGTTTATAAGGAAGTAAAGTGTGAAAGTAGTCGTCTGGAGGGGGAGAAGAACCCCGTACCCGGACGCGGTGTAGGCCCCGTCCACACGGAGACGCTGTTTTAACCTGTAGGTGGCGCTCTCTAGTTCTTTTCATTCGAAATGTGCAGCGGAGAGACGATTTCAAGTTTCTAGTGTTGTCCGCCATTGTTGTATGCAGGACTCGTTTGGGGTTAAAGGTCATGTTGGAGGTTGGACTGATATGTCCTCCAGAGTGTGGACGGGGCCTAAAACGTCCATTTCTTTCTCTCTCTCTCCCCAACGTTTCAGCAACTATGAAGAGAACTGCTGCGTGAGGGAACTCTACATCGACTTCCGGAAGGACCTGGGCTGGCGCTGGATCCACGAGCCCAAGGGCTACTACGCCAACTTCTGCTCGGGCCCCTGCCCGTACCTGCGCAGCGCCGACACCACGCACAGCTCGGTAGGTGCACACGTTGGCACGCCCTCCCTCCCTGAGCCCGCCTCCCTCCCTCCCTGAGCCCGCCTCCCTCCCTCCGCAGCTGCTGAGCCTGTACAACACGCTGAACCCGGAGGCGTCGGCCTCGCCGTGCTGCGTCCCGCAGGACCTGGAGCCGCTCACCATCCTCTACTACGTCGGCCGGACGCCCAAGGTGGAGCAGCTCTCCAACATGATCGTCAAGTCGTGCAAGTGCAGCTGAGGAGGAAGAGGAGGAAGAGGAGGAGGACCGAACTGGACTCGGGGAGAACAAAAAAGAAGAAGAAGAATACCTCGAACCGCCTTCCTCACACTCCTTACCCACAATGCAGTGCTGCCCCCTCCCGTTGAACCAATGAGCCCTTTTTTTTTTTGTTTTGTTTTTATTTACGTATTTTACATGTTTTCCGGTACTTTCCAGCTGCCTGAAACCCTGGGCATTTCACCTCCGTTTTTATACTTTTGTCCGTGATGAAAGCAGAGTCTCCTGATCAGAATATTAGAAATAAGAACAGATTTGCTGGAGTAGAATAGTCGGTTGTTTTTTGGTTTTTGTTTTTTTTTCGTTTGGCTTATGCTAGAGTCCATCATGAAGACGCGACGAGCGGGACTTTTAGGACATTCAGCTTATAAATAATAATTTAAAAAGAAAGAGAAACGCTGGAAACTTTCTGAAAATTGTCATGTTTACCTCTGTTATAAAACAGACTGACTTTCTAGGGATTTATTTTTGTCTTGTTATTAAATGAAACCGGTCATTTTCTGTATGTCACTAAGTGAACGCTAAACCACAAACTGTAAATGAATTTTTTTTTTTTTTGGTTTCTATTACTCTTTTTTTTTTTTTTTTTATTAAAATGGTCTTTGACAAAAAAAAGATTGTTTTTATTGTCAACTGGTTTTTGAAACCCAGCAAAACAAAATTCTTATTAAAGTGTCAAATACAAAAATGTACCTTAAACATGAGAACTAAGATTTTACACACCATCAGCCACAAATGCAAACAAATAAGATAATTATGAATGAAATATAGAGCTATTGTTAATATTCAAGTATTTTCACTAAATTAAAAAAAAAAAAAAAATCATTTAAAAATAGATTCATTCGTCGCCCTGAGTATTTTCAAGAAAATAATTTAAAAAAATTTTTTTTAAATAATAAAATCAGCCCAGTCACTTCCTGAAAACATTCCTGTTCTCCTCCGACATGGAGGACATTTCAGAGGCGTCCCAGTCACATGTTCTACACAACAACAGAGACTTGGTGTCCAGCTCGGTTTATTAATGAATATGGAGACCCTGCCTTCGGTCAGGGTCTCGGTGTTGCAGTCAGCTGTTCCTGGACGTCTGTCACCACAATCTCTTGTTGGGGGCGGGGGGATTGACAAGTGCAAGGACAGGACGGCGAGACTGAAATGTCACCGCAGCGCGCAGTCAACGTCAATCCAGATATCTTGTTGCACAGACGCACGCCGTGACGGGAAATAAATAGTCCTGGATCGACATCCGACGGCGTCCCAACGGGGACGTGCTCGCCAGCTGCTGTCATCTGAACACCAAGCGGGACACGGGCACCCTTTCGCTCCCAGGATGCACCTGTCATGTAAACGGGGCTTTTACTTTACTTCCAAAGTGGACCCCAGGCCAGCGCCTGTGGCACCTCGGAAACTGTTATCTGTGTCTGGATCCCTGACGGGGGAATAGTCTGCTGTACACAGAGAGACCTGCAGAAAGAGGAAAATAGGAAATATTCAATATTCAAACTCTCTCATTTCCTTTAGTCCAGGGACAGAGATTCAATGTTCTTGCAAATAATAAAATCTGATATTCTAATCTACCAAATCAAGCGTACAGACTACCGGCAGATAAATCCTGGTTCCTGGCAACTGCTAAACGACTAGGGGGTCACCACAGCCACCACCACCGTAACAACTACAGCTGCAGGGATCTTTCTGTTATTGGACAGTCACCAACCCTGCACTGACACCACTTGCAGGCTCACTCCACCCTGGACGGTCGTCCCTCTCTGTATCACTCCTTCCCAACGTTTCTTCCTTTCTTTTTTTCTCCCTTTTTTTGTGTGGGGTTTTTCCTTGTGTGCAGAAGGGTCAAGTAAGTTGGGTGTCAACTGTAGGGCCTGTCAAAGCCCATTGAGACATACTGTATGTGATTTTGGGCTTTATAAGAAATAAATGTTGTTGTTGTTGCTGATTATCTGGTTTACACCATATGGCAGCTAAATAAAACTATGAACAGCATATTGCAGGGGCCAAACAAGCATGTTCCTTGAGGAACCTCGGGAAAAAGGTCCTTGTCTTGTCCCAGCAGTCCCCAACAACATTCTCTATCATTCTCCCGCTGCAGACTCGACTTATTTTGCAGCTCCTTCACACCATGTGGAAGCGCGAGAAGGAAACCATCAGCTCAGCTTCCAATTCAGACACCAAGGGGGAAAATCAAACACATCACATAATATCTCCCGACTGTCCCTTACATCCTCTTTCTGGTGGTGCTGTGCAGAATGTGCGAACGGCACAGCTTTTTAAACTGGAATTATCCTGGTTTCATGCTTGGAAACGGCGAACTGGTCGAAGACTGAAACCGAGCTCCAATGTTGCGGGGAATTCAGGAGAGCACATTGTCAACATTCTCATCTGATTCCAGCCATTCGTTCCTGGTGGAGGCACACAGTGTCCTCTGCGGTTTGATACTGGTGTCAAGAAACAACTGTTTCAACCGCAGAAATACACCTGCATCCAGTTTTTTTAAATGAACAAACACTTACACTCTAATTAATGAATTAATGAATAAGCACTAAATAAGTAATAGTCAGACAGGAACAGGAAGTACCTGTATGTTGTTGATTAGGAACGAACAACCCACTCAGCCCTTTTTGTTGGACTGTAATTATTTACAACACCCAGAAAATGAACTTTAAAGATGTTTTTACAAAAACAAAGTTTACAAGGGGGAGGAGCCTATAGGCAAGATTGACAGCTCTCACACTCCCTATGTACTCATTCTATAGGACTTAATGCTCCTCCTGTCAATATGTGACATGCAGGTTATCAGGGGCTTTAATTCCTAGTGAACGTGACCACGCCCACTACCAACACCAACAGGCAGGTTAACAGACGCTTTCATTCCAGCGAACGTGACCACGCCCACTATCAACACCAACATGCAGGTTATCAGGCGCTTTAATTACAGCGAACGAGACCACGCCCACTACCAACACCAACATGCAGGTTATCAGGCGCTTTAATTCCAGCAAACGTGACCACGCCCACTACCAACACCAACATGCAGGTTATCAGGCACTTTAATTCCTAGTGAACGTGACCACGCCCACTACCAACACCAACAGGCAGGTTAACAGACGCTTTCATTCCAGCGAACGTGACCGCGCCCACTATCAACAGCAACATGCAGGTTATCAGGCGCTTTAATTACAGCGAACGTGACCACGCCCACTACCAACACCAACATGCAGGTTATCAGGCGCTTTAATTCCAGCAAACGTGACCACGCCCACTACCAACACCAACATGCAGGTTATCAGGCGCTTTAATTCCAGTCAACGTGACCACGCCCACTACCAACACCAACATGCAGGTTATCAGGCGCTTTAATTCCTAGTGAACGTGACCACGCCCACTACCAACACCAACATGCAGGTTATCAGGCGCTTTAATTTCTAGTGAACATGACCACGCCCACTACCAACACCAACATGCAGGTTATCAGGCGCTTTAATTCCAGTCAACGTGACCACGCCCACTACCAACACCAACATGCAGGTTATCAGGCGCTTTAATTCCTAGTGAACGTGACCACGCCCACTACCATCACCAACATGCAGGTTATCAGGCGCTTTAATTCCTAGTGAACGTGACCACGCCCACTACCAACACCAACAGGCAGGTTAACAGACGCTTTCATTCCAGCGAACGTGACCACGCCCACTATCAACAGCAATATGCAGGTTATCAGGCGCTTTAATTACAGCGAACGTGACCACGCCCACTACCAACACCAACATGCAGGTTATCAGGCGCTTTAATTCCAGCAAACGTGACCACGCCCACTACCAACACCAACATGCAGGTTATCAGGCGCTTTAATTCCTAGTGAACGTGACCACGCCCACTACCAACACCAACATGCAGGTTATCAGGCGCTTTAATTCCAGCAAACGTGACCACGCCCACTACCAACACCAACATGCAGGTTATCAGGCGCTTTAATTTCTAGTGAACATGACCACGCCCACTACCAACACCAACATGCAGGTTATCAGGCGCTTTAATTCCAGTCAACGTGACCACGCCCACTACCAACACCAACATGCAGGTTATCAGGCGCTTTAATTCCTAGTGAACGTGACCACGCCCACTACCATCACCAACATGCAGGTTATCAGGCGCTTTAATTACAGCGAACGTGACCACGCCCACTACCAACACCAACATGCAGGTTATCAGGCGCTTTAATTCCAGCAAACGTGACCACGCCCACTACCAACACCAACATGCAGGTTATCAGGCACTTTAATTCCTAGTGAACGTGACCACGCCCACTACCAACACCAACATGCAGGTTATCAGGCGCTTTAATTCCAGTCAACGTGACCACGCCCACTACCAACACCAACATGCAGGTTATCAGGCGCTTTAATTCCTAGTGAACGTGACCACGCCCACTACCAACACCAACATGCAGGTTATCAGGCGCTTTAATTTCTAGTGAACATGACCACGCCCACTACCAACACCAACATGCAGGTTATCAGGCGCTTTAATTCCAGTCAACGTGACCACGCCCACTACCAACACCAACATGCAGGTTATCAGGCGCTTTAATTCCTAGTGAACGTGACCACGCCCACTACCATCACCAACATGCAGGTTATCAGGCGCTTTAATTCCTAGTGAACGTGACCACGCCCACTACCAACACCAACAGGCAGGTTAACAGACGCTTTCATTCCAGCGAACGTGACCACGCCCACTATCAACAGCAACATGCAGGTTATCAGGCGCTTTAATTACAGCGAACGTGACCACGCCCACTACCAACACCAACATGCAGGTTATCAGGCGCTTTAATTCCAGCAAACGTGACCACGCCCACTACCAACACCAACATGCAGGTTATCAGGCGCTTTAATTCCTAGTGAACGTGACCACGCCCACTACCAACACCAACATGCAGGTTATCAGGCGCTTTAATTCCAGCAAACGTGACCACGCCCACTACCAACACCAACATGCAGGTTATCAGGCGCTTTAATTTCTAGTGAACATGACCACGCCCACTACCAACACCAACATGCAGGTTATCAGGCGCTTTAATTCCAGTCAACGTGACCACGCCCACTACCAACACCAACATGCAGGTTGTCAGGCGCTTTAATTCCTAGTGAACGTGACCACGCCCACTACCAACACCAACATGCAGGTTATCAGGCGCTTTAATTCCAGTCAACGTGACCACGCCCACTACCATCACCAACATGCAGGTTATCAGGCGCTTTAATTCCTAGTGAACGTGACCACGCCCACTACCAACACCAACATGCAGGTTATCAGGCGCTTTAATTCCTAGTGAACATGACCACGCCCACTACCAACACCAACATGCAGGTTATCAGGCGCTTTAATTCCAGCGTTCTGATGAATGAACTGGTGGATGTGCAACATCTAGCTTCAAGTAATTCTATAAGTATTCAGGTAATTTTAGCATTAGCAAAAGAAAAAGAAAAAAAAGGCGATAAAGACGATGCATAAGCAAGGCAACGGGGCAGAGCTGGAAAATTTGAGCAGAAGCGTGAAGCAGAGAGGTGCACAACCAGATAAATGGTGTTTGGCGGCTGATCACGGAGAATGCTGCCTGTACGGATCCCACACTAACTCCCTGTCACAGTCAATCAGGGCGCTGCGGCCATCCGAACACAAAGGGAACGCTGGCCACCCTTACTGGAAGCTGCAGACCTTCTCCAAACAACCTCTCTCCCTCTCTCTCTCTCCCTCTCTCTCCCCCTCTCCCTCTCTCTCTCTCTCTCTCTCTACGCTCCTGTTAAACTGCCGATGCCAAGCGCCTCCCAGCCCTTTCCCCTGAACGGCGGAAAAAATGCATTCATGAAATTCAGAAGCCGCTCGGCGCAGATCGAATTTCGGTTATTGATGAGTTTATAATAGGTCTGCCGAGCCACACCAAAGTACATATTCTGAGGGCGAGAGAGCGTAAGAACATCGGAAAGACGGCATTTCTGGCCTCGCCGTGAGCCGTGCTGTGTGTGTGTCCAGAACACACAGACACACGCGTGATTAACAGCGTGATGCGCACACTTACAGTATAGAAGGAATTTTGGGAAATGCTCCTGATGGGACGAGCAGATGTGCGGCAACTACTGCGTAATGTCCCTGTTACTGCAATAAAAATCCGGAGTGGAAAGAGTTGTGCAACTCCGGCGTGGAAACGTGAGTGCACGTGCACACCAACATGAGCACGGTATGGCCAACTGGGGGAAGGACGGGCGGGCGGGCGGGCGGAGTCACACCCAGCGCAAGTTTACGAGGATTCAACAAATGCAACCCTCATCGCCATCGCTGGAAATCAGATCCATTATCCAGCCTCATGATGCTGAACTTTTATCCAACTTTCCACGTGATGGTTTCCTTCCTAAACCGTCCGTCCACAGATTCCAACTCGAACTTGTCCTGCGTGAACAGTTACTATTTAAAACGTATGAGGGCTTATGACCTTTATGAGAGTCGGCATTATTCACTTTGAAACTAGAAAGACATTCCCCATAAACCACAGGTTGAAAACAAGGAATAAATATTTATCTGCACCGGTGCACACGCGGAACGGTTTCGTATTCAACGCAACGCAGCGTCCACCCTCAAATGCTTGCTGTTCTTGGCTGAACAGACTGCTTTTGAGACTGTATGCAAGCTGGCATGGGAGCAAGCTTTGCTAAGCCAATTTACAGAATGCATGGTGATCAATTCAAATTCTTTCCTGACATCCCGGCTGTTGCAAGTGATTGTGAAACGCTGCAGCGCAGCACACTGCAACACGGTGAAATGTGTCCTCTGTATTTAACCATCACCCTGAGCGAGGAGTGGGCGGCCATGACAGGCGCCCGGGGAGCAGAGTGTGGGGATGGTGCTTTGCTCAGTGGCACCTCAGCGGATCGGGACTCGAACCGGCAACCTTCTGATTACGGGGCCGCTTCCTTAACCGCTAGGCCACCACTGGCCCCTGTTCACAATGCACGGAGGAACGGTCAGGCTGGCGCAGTCTTGTTAACTGAAATGACAGAATTTTATGGCGAGCAACATTTCACACAAATTTACTGTTGCGAGTTCACTCGGGTCATAATTCCAGGTGAGAAAATACGCAACACGACTGCCAATAACGCAATAATAGATGCACAACAACGTCGAAATACGTTGCAGAGTACATTTCAAAGCATGTATTCCGTAATACACGCTGAAATATATACTTTAAAAGTCAATAGAGGCACGTTGTCATATTTCTGGAAGCCATGGCGAGGTTATTAAAACCTCAGCAAAAATGATCAGAACGGGTAAATAATGGGCACTGGCCGCGTCACGTACCTGCCCGCCACTGAACACTACCCAGCTTGTGTTTCTACGGTAATTACGGAGCCGCTAATTGGATCATTGAGGGCAGAATAAACTGGGAAGGAATATGCTGAGGTGGCCAACGAGAACGGCTCTATTGTCTCCGAACTGGACTAATTAATAATTGGAGCAGGAGAAGCTCTAGTTTGTAGAGCAGAAAATGGCTATACATTTTTACATCATAATTATCGATAATTATCGCAGCGTGCATAACTCACCTGCCCCGCCGCAGACAGAATCGTACACGACGTGTTGGGGATTTGGCCGCTCGAAAGATGGTTGCCTGTTGGGGGGGAAGAAGCAGCAAATGTGCGGTTTAGCTGGCATATTTATTCGGTGACCACTGAGGGGGTGCACACGTCTGCAACTCGACCCACCAAATCTGTGGGAGTGCAAGGGTGTGTGTTTCGGGAAGCCATTAGATGAGGCTTAGCGTGTATTAACCTTTTCGGGGTGCCTCTGGGCCACACTTTCATTTGCCCGCACTGCTCAGAGCCCCAATAGAAGCCACGACAACAAACTGCTGCAGAGATTGCAACCTTTTAGTAAAATATACATCAAATGTCAGTTTTTCATTATTTAATTAAAAAAAAAAAAAAAAAAAACAGGGAAGGGAAGACATTCACATTTACAGCATTTATCAGACGCTCTTATCCAGAGTGACTTACAATCAGTAGTTACAGGAACAGTCCCCCCCTGGAGACACTCAGGGTTAAGTGTCTTGCTCAGGGACGCGATGGTAGTAAGTGGGGTTTGAACCTGGGTCTTCTAGGCTACTACCACCTCGCTACTACCAACGGTGACTTCTGATGAAAAGTGTGTTGCTACTAAATAAAAAAAAATCTGAGATTCTCTGAATGCTCTGAAATGGCAGCTCAGATGCTGAAACTTCCCGGTTTAGTGACCTCCCATTGTACGGGAGGCTGTCTGCACAAATTTTTAGGCTGTCTCCATGGTGTTCAGATATGTTAATGTGGCCTGAATCAAACCAGAAACCAGACCAAATATACCTTCTGGCTCATCCATCCTTCAGACTCAAGCCTCAGGTAGCCATGGCCAAAAATAAAACATTAATGTGTAATTTCACTAAGTGAAATGGTTGCCTTGAGCTGTCAGAGCTCCCCAGAATCCATCTATCTAGCAGCAAATCGGCTTCTGCTGAGGCAACAGACATGACTTCTCCCCTAAATGGACTACGTGGCTGCTGGCCCGGTCCCACGGCCAGTGAGCAAGAGACAATTACTTTAATGAACCCGGGTTTCCTGATGGTACAACAGGGAGAGAATGTTATTCACAATTCCACACTTCTCCCCCAACGCCATGAATCCTGGGAATTATGGACCCTACACTGCAGTACTGCATGCTCGCATGCATGTGGAATAATGTTTTTAGCTTACATAAAATGATCCTTTAAAACGTTCATGCTTGTTCTTCTGTCAGCTCTGCCCCGTGAATCTTTGTCTCTCCCTCGCCGTCTTGTTCATCCGTTATTCCCATCCGTGCATTTTTGCTCTTCGGGCTTCCGTTTTTCCCACACTCTCCCCTGTCACACAGGCTGACCACAAAAATGCAGGATGGTGGAGTGTGAGGGGCTCTGGAATTCTGCATGCTGAGGGTAAACACGGCAGCAGCCAGCAAGGCATACACAGAGGAGCAAACATGGCACCTACCAGCACCCTGCAGCGACCCTGTTAACTCTCCCCTACCCCGAAAACCTCAACTCCACAGCATGAACCCCAAACGCTGAATGAGTAGACTGGGAACCCCAAACTCCGAACCAGAAGACCGGGAACCCTAAACGCCGAACCAGAAGACCGGGAACCCTAAACGCCGAACCAGAAGACCGGGAACCACAAACGCCGAACCAGCAGACTGGGAACCCCAAACGCAGAACCCTGAATCATCAACGCTAAACACCTAGGCCTAAACCTCACATCTAAGCTTTAATTCTTGAGTCCTGAAGCCTGAATTATAAGGCTCCAAACCCTGAATTCTGAACTAAAACCTGAACTCAAACCCTAAATCCCGAACCCTAAACTCCAAAGCCAGGGGCAGCGGTGGCCTAGCGGTTAAGGAAGAGGCCCCGTAAATGAGAAGGTTGCCGGTTCGAATCCCAATCCGCCAAGGTGCCAAAGCACCGTCCCCACACACTGCTCCCCGGGCGCCTGTCATGGCTGCCCACTGTTCACTCAGGGTGATGGTTAAATAAAGAGGACACATTTCACTGTGTGCTGCTGTGTATGACAAGTGACAACCACTTCACTTTAGGATTCGAACTCACAGCCTTGGAGGTGGTAGTAGCTTAGTGGGTAAGACACTGGCCTGTGAACCAGAAGACCCGGGTTCAAATCCCACTTACTACCATTGTGTCCCTGAGCAGGACACTTAACCCTAACTGTCTTTAGGGGGGGACTGTCCCTGTAACTACTGATTGTAAGTCGCTCTGGATAAGGGCGTCTAATAAATGCTGTAAATGTAAATGTAAATGTAGGGAACAACACTAGGTGCCATGTCACCATGTGGCCCCCTTTATTATTCTTATACACATAATTACTGTTGTCCTGCTCCACTATACCCAGTTCGGTTTATACTGCTATTAATTTGCACCTGATCTTAATTCATTAACACTTAAAACAAAAAAAAAATGGTCGTGGTCATTTGGATTTGTGTGGCTGTTTTTTTTTTTTTTTTTACGAGACGCAACCTGCTGATATTTCTTGACACATATCAACTGAAAGAGTCATGCAGGAATACAGGGGTGGAGGCCTGGGTGGTAGTAGGGTGGAAGTAGCCTAGTGGGTAACACACTCGCCTGTGAACCAGAAGACCCAGGTTCAAATCCCACTTACTACCATCATGTCCCTGAGCAAGACACTTAACCCTAAGTGTCTCCAGGGGGGGACTGTCCCTGTAACTACTGATTGTAAGTCGCTCTGGATAAGGGCGTCTGGTGAATGCTGTAAACGTAAATGGAACGGGAAGGGCCACCACCCCCCGTTCCTACCGCAGAAGCACTCCGGAACGGCGCTCCTGACGCTAGGCCGGAGGAGAGCGTCTGCACCGAGCCAGGTTCACATCCTGCACTGACAGAGCTGGAAGGGGAGGACTGGTGGGAATGGAGTGGGAGGACGACGCCGCGCAGCTCACCGGCGTGGCGGCCCATGTGCTTTAAACAAACAGGCGGCGCTATCGCAGCGGTCTGCCCTTGTTGTGTAATTTGGCCAGATGTGCGGTAATAAAGTCATGCTGCAGCCGTGGGAAACAGATGGCAGTTTGGACTCCTTTATTTCTCTTCGCTCGCCCCCCCCCCTCTCTCTCTCTCTTTGACTGTTAATCTCCAAACAAAATAAGGTCTCCATAGCGCTCATAAACAAGGGCCGGCAGCGAAAGCGCATGCTGTTAACTCCGTGTGCACGCTTGTTTGAGGTGGTCACCAGCCCCTTCTGCATGCTTTCAGTGTTTACTGAGCATGCACACACACACACTTCATGGAAAAGAGGAAAGACTAATTACCATCTCTAATAACAGTTTACTTGCGGTAGCAGACGGAGTTTTTTTACGTTCTGCAGTTTGTTCACACGTTAGTCTGATAATAGCACAAAATAATGCGGACGAAATAAAAGCGTACGGACGCAGACGCATTGATAACGTCCACGCTGACATCTGAAGTATGAGCGCTCAGGAAGGAGAGCGCACATCTGGTGAACTGCTGTCTAGAACTCTCTGTAGAGTATATATAATACTTGGGAATAAAATTGAACTGTCAAGAGTTTAGGCGGTCAGCAGATGATGAAGCCGTGATGAAGCCACATTTATTAGGCCTCACTCATCTTCAGATTCAGAAAACTTCACTTATCCCAAACCAAGTTGCGCATCAGGAAAGGTGAACGACACCTTTTACTAGAACTCACGTAGAACTGCAATGGAAAAGGTCATGTAGAATCAAACAGAACACGTATACGCTACAGTATCTGTCCTTTACTGCACATGGCAGACGGTTTTATCCAAAGAGGACGACACCAGCTATTCTCATTCGGTTTCTATAGATTTTGAGGTACAAAACTGAGAGCCCTGATAATAGAACATGTAGGGAATTGTTAAGTGCTAGACATACAAAAACACACACACACACACACATATATATATATATATAGACAGACACACTCAGTAATATATATATAGTGAGTGTGTGTGTGTGTGTGTGTGTGTGTGTGTGTGTGTGTGTGTATATATATATATATATATATATATATATATATAGAGTGAGTGTCTGTGCGCGTGTGCATGTTTTAAATACTTTTTAAATATGTGGCTTTTGCCCTTCCTTGGCTCATATTTTATTTGAATCATGGTCTATTGATAATATTGTTATTGTTTGATATCTGTGGTATATTGCAAAGAGTGCAGTCATGCGCTAAAACTGAGGTTCACCTGTTGAGGCGCTGGGCGGGGGTCTTGCGGCCAGAGCCCTCGCGGAGGCCGCTGGGGGGTTTGGGTGCGAGGACTCGAGGCGCTTGGTTCTGGAGAAAGGTGCTCTGTGCCTGGGGATGGCTGAGCTGGGGGTCACTGACAGGAGCCTGTGGGCGTGGCACTAGTGGGGTGGAGCAAGGAACACCTTCATGAGCAGCCAGGACAGCCTAAAAACATAAGGATGGGAGAGAGAGATGAACAAAAGTTTAATAAATTGCACCCCTCACGCCTTGAGTGCCCCATTACTGTACATTACTTCCTCACCAATACAATTCATTATCAAAAACGACCAAAGGCAGAGCTATAGCACTTTCATTTCATTAACCAGGAAGAAAGGAGCAGTCATACCTCATCCAAACAGGCACTTAATATTTCCTTATCGGGTAGAGAAACACAAAAATTCCCCACTTTTCATGTGAGAGCAGAATCTTCTTGGCTGGAGACGGAGAAGTTTTCCCTCTCAGCGCGGTAATTTAATGGCTACCGTACATCGATTTGCTCGAGCTGAGTGTGTGCATCAGCATTCTTTCCACAGCACACATCTAGGTTGCTTCAGATGCTCCGTGTGTCTGTGCGTGTACTCCATTGCATCAAACAGATGCATGACGTGAGCGAAGCACTGCAGGACAGCGTGAATGCATACGTCTGTATGTGCATGCATACGTCGGGATATAAGAGCTGAGGGAGTATTTCCGTGCATCTCCGTGTGTGTGCGTGTGGTGATGAATGAGCGGCCGGCGCTCCAGGTTGGAGGCTCCGAGACTGAGCGGCAGTTGAGCAGGGCCAGGAAAGGGCACCTTTCTTTGGCTGCCAAGTGGCCCGCAGCCAAGCCTGCAGAGGAGCCGCGCAGTCTGCACCCTCGAACTGGAACACAGAGCGGAGGACCGGAACAGCGCAGCATTTCACTCACCGACCCGCGCTCACACGCACACACTCCGACAGGTTCAAGCAGAAGAGGAGTGGCGTGCTGAATAAAACATGCAAAAGCCAGATTATATTAGGCAAAAACACAACCCATGAACAAAACATGGGAACTAGGGCTGCACGATTTGGGGAATAAGACATATTGCGATTATTGAGATCAATATTGCGATATGCAATTGCGATAAAGGGCACTTGCTTGTTTATCAATGAAAAGTCGCATACAAATTACTAATAGTGAAATGTTTAATTTCAAAGTGAAACATACAAACTACTTATAACAACTTGAAATGCCCAGTGCTTTCAAAATGCAATATTCTACAAAATTAAATAATCACAAAAAAGTCTTTACTTTAAAAAACATTACTGACTTGAACACAGGGATGCATAACTTTGCTAGCTTAGCTAAATAAACTGAGGTGAATTTCTTTAGGAAACCTTCAAAGTTTGAAAAATGTTAACTAAACAGCTAAGAACAGTCTAAATAGTTAATGCCTACGTTTAGCCAAAACGTTGTTTGGAGGCTGACTTGAACACAGGAATGCATAGCTTCGCTAGCTTAGCCTATCTTAGCTAAGGTTAAGACTTATAAAACGGGATTTTATAATGGCCAAATATATTCAAAACAATGGTCCAGCCTTACCTATGAAATGTTTGGAGCGTACAGTGGTTTGTACAGCCCCAAGCAGCACAAGAGTGAGGCATTTTTATGCACTTCTCTCCATAGACATGTATATGCTTCACTGCACCAGCAGAGCCTATCGCAATATGGCGGCGACATTGACGTACGTGTACCCATATGTCTATGTGAGTCACGAATCTGAGGTCTCCATTGAACCGAATCGAAAGTCATGTGACCAAACAAGTCACATTTAAATCACAGCTTTTTGCGTTCATGTAATCGCACAGACTGACATGCCGATTACGATTGCGATTAGATTAATCGTGCAGCACTAATGGGAACCTACACAATTTAAACTCCTTAAAGTGCACAGTGGGATGTCAGCATTGCAAGTGGGTGGAAAATCGATCCTCTAGTGCAAATAGGAATGTAGGATGCCAATGATCTCACAAATGTTTAAGAACGCGAGTTCAGTAGTTGATTCGTTTCGTAGTCTGGACGCAAGTTCATTAGTAGATTCATTTTGACAGCTGGACGCGAGTTCGGTTGTTGGTGCGCTTAGTACGTAAGTGTAAAGTGAAGTGATTGTCACACGTGATACACAGCAGCACAGCACACGATGCACACAGTGAAATGTGTCCTCTGCATTTAACCATCACCCTGAGTGAGCAGTGGGCAGCCATGACAGGCGCCCGGGGAGCAGTGTGTGGGGACGGTGCTTTGCTCAGTGGCAACTCAGTGGCACCTTGGCGGATCGGGATTCGAACCGGCAACCTTCTGATTACAGGGCCGCTTCCTTAACCGCTAGGCCACCACAGCCCCAAAACACAAGAGCATTGCCTCCCCGACGGGGAATCGAACCCCGGTCTCCCGCGTGACAGGTGGGGATACTCACCACTATACTAACGAGGAGCTGGCAGTAAGTCATTGCATTTAATAGTCAGAATACGAGTGCAGCAGTCAGGACGAGAAATCAGTAGTTGATTCATTTAGAAGTCTGGACGCAAGTTCAGCAGCTGATTCGTTCGGCAGTCAGGACGCAAGTTCAGCAGCTGATTCGTTCGGCAGTCAGGACGCAAGTTCGGCAGCTGATTCATTCGGCAGTCAGGACGCAAGTTCAGCAGCTGATTCGTTCGGCAGTCAGGACGCAAGTTCAGCAGCTGATTCGTTCGGCAGTCAGGACGCAAGTTCGGCAGCTGATTCGTTCGGCAGTCAGGACGCAAGTTCGGCAGCTGATTCGTTCGGCAGTCAGGACGCAAGTTCGGCAGCTGATTCGTTCGGCAGTCAGGACGCAAGTTCGGCAGCTGATTCGTTCGGCAGTCAGGACGCAAGTTCGGCAGCTGATTCGTTCGGCAGTCAGGACGCGAGTTCAGTAGTCGATTTGTTCGGCAGTCAGGACGCAAGTTCGGCAGCTGATTCGTTCGGCAGTCAGGACGCGAGTTCAGTAGTCCATTCGTTCGGCAGTCAGGACGCGAGTTCAGTAGTCCATTCGTTCGGCAGTCAGGACGCGAGTTCAGTAGTCCATTCGTTCGGCAGTCAGGACGCGAGTTCAGTAGTCCATTCGTTCGGCAGTCAGGACGCGAGTTCAGTAGTCCATTCGTTCGGCAGTCAGGACGCAAGTTCAGTAGTCCATTCGTTCGGCAGTCAGGACGCAAGTTCAGTAGTCCATTCGTTCGGCAGTCAGGACGCGAGTTCAGTAGTCCATTCGTTCGGCAGTCAGGACGCGAGTTCAGTAGTCCATTCATTCGGCAGTCAGGACGCGAGTTCAGTAGTCCATTCATTCGGCAGTCAGGACGCGAGTTCAGTAGTCCATTCGTTCGGCAGTCAGGACGCGAGTTCAGTAGTCCATTCGTTCGGCAGTCAGGACGCGAGTTCAGTAGTCGATTTGATCGGCAGTCAGGACGCGAGTTCAGTAGTCGATTTGATCGGCAGTCAGGACGCGAGTTCGGTAGTCGATTCGTTCGGCAGTCAGGACGCGAGTTCGGTAGTCGATTCGTTCGGCAGTCAGGACGCGAGTTCGGTAGTCGATTCGTTCGGCAGTCAGGACGCGAGTTCGGTAGTCGATTCAATCGGCAGTCAGGACGCGAGTTCAGTAGTCGATTTGTTCGGCAGTCAGGACGCGAGTTCAGCAGCTGATTCGTTCGGCAGTCAGGACGCGAGTTCAGCAGCTGATTCGTTCGGCAGTCAGGACGCGAGTTCGGTAGTCGATTCGTTCGGCAGTCAGGACGCGAGTTCAGTAGTCGATTTGTTCGGCAGTCAGGACGCGAGTTCAGTAGTCGATTTGTTCGGCAGTCAGGACGCGAGTTCAGTAGTCCATTCGTTCGGCAGTCAGGACGCGAGTTCGGTAGTCCATTCGTTCGGCAGTCAGGACGCGAGTTCAGTAGTCCATTCGTTCGGCAGTCAGGACGCGAGTTCGGTAGTCCATTCGTTCGGCAGTCAGGACGCGAGTTCGGTAGTCGATTTGATCGGTAGTCAGGACGCGAGTTCAGTAGTCGATTTGTTCGGCAGTCAGGACGCGAGTTCAGTAGTCCATTCGTTCGGCAGTCAGGACGCGAGTTCGGTAGTCCATTCGTTCGGCAGTCAGGACGCGAGTTCGGTAGTCCATTCGTTCGGCAGTCAGGACGCGAGTTCAGTAGTCCATTCGTTCGGCAGTCAGGACGCGAGTTTGGTAGTTGATTTGATCGGTAGTCAGGACGCGAGTTTGGTAGTCGATTCGTTCGGCAGTCAGGACGCGAGTTCAGCAGCTGATTCGTTCGGCAGTCAGGACGCGAGTTCGGTAGTCGATTCGTTCGGCAGTCAGGACGCGAGTTCAGTAGTCGATTTGTTCGGCAGTCAGGACGCGAGTTCAGTAGTCGATTTGTTCGGCAGTCAGGACGCGAGTTCAGTAGTCCATTCGTTCGGCAGTCAGGACGCGAGTTCGGTAGTCCATTCGTTCGGCAGTCAGGACGCGAGTTCAGTAGTCCATTCGTTCGGCAGTCAGGACGCGAGTTCGGTAGTCCATTCGTTCGGCAGTCAGGACGCGAGTTCGGTAGTCGATTTGATCGGTAGTCAGGACGCGAGTTCAGTAGTCGATTTGTTCGGCAGTCAGGACGCGAGTTCAGTAGTCCATTCGTTCGGCAGTCAGGACGCGAGTTCGGTAGTCCATTCGTTCGGCAGTCAGGACGCGAGTTCGGTAGTCCATTCGTTCGGCAGTCAGGACGCGAGTTCAGTAGTCCATTCGTTCGGCAGTCAGGACGCGAGTTTGGTAGTTGATTTGATCGGTAGTCAGGACGCGAGTTTGGTAGTCGATTCGTTCGGCAGTCAGGACGCGAGTTCAGCAGCTGATTCGTTCGGCAGTCAGGACGCGAGTTCAGTAGTCCATTCGTTCGGCAGTCAGGACGCGAGTTCGGTAGTCGATTCGTTCGGCAGTCAGGACGCGAGTTCGGTAGTTGATTTGATCGGTAGTCAGGACGCGAGTTCAGTAGTCGATTCGTTCGGCAGTCAGGACGCGAGTTCAGTAGTCGATTCGTTCGGCAGTCAGGACGCGAGTTCGGTAGTCGATTCGTTCGGCAGTCAGGACGCGAGTTCGGTAGTCGATTCGTTCGGCAGTCAGGACGCGAGTTCGGTAGTCGATTTGTTCGGTAGTCAGGACGCGAGTTCGGTAGTCGATTTGTTCGGCAGTCAGGACGCGAGTTCGGTAGTCGATTCGTTCGGCAGTCAGGACGCGAGTTCGGTAGTCGATTCGTTCGGCAGTCAGGACGCGAGTTCGGTAGTCGATTCACTCGGCAGTCAGGACGCGAGTTCAGTAGTCGATTCGTTCGGCAGTCAGGACGCGAGTTCGGTAGTTGATTTGATCGGTAGTCAGGACGCGAGTTCGGTAGTTGATTTGATCGGTAGTCAGGACGCGAGTTCGGTAGTTGATTTGATCGGTAGTCAGGACGTGAGTTCAGTAGTCGATTCGTTCGGCAGTCAGGACGCGAGTTCGGTAGTCGATTTGTTCGGCAGTCAGGACACGAGTTCGGTAGTCGATTCGTTCGGCAGTCAGGACGCGAGTTCGGTAGTCGATTTGTTCGGTAGTCAGGACGCGAGTTCGGTAGTTGATTCGTTCAGCAGTTGAGTCGTTCGGCAGTCAGGACACGAGCGCACTAGTCAGAATGGCGGTGCACGTATGGGTATTTGGATGTTGACTGAGAAAACATCAGCGTTCAGCGAGGTGTGTTTTAGAGCGAAAGATGCAGGTAGATGAGGTGACTCAACCACTCACACAAGAACGGTCCATCTGTCCACCCAGGTGAACAACAGGCCAACTCTGAACAACAGGACATGGGCCCCATCATTGAGCACGATTACAAGCGTCCATTAGCGCGATGGTAAACGGTCAACTATTTCCTGCAATCTGCTTCAGCAATCAGGGGCTCCACCTGAGCCACAATACACGGCACTGTCTGAACCCGGCCTGTGACTCACCACTGAACTCCTGACCAGCTTCTCAATCAGAGCTCTGTGGAGAGGACCCCGGTCAGCACTGCTGGCGGCAGATCGCTTTCACACGGGCCCGTTTGCGCAAGCCACCTGGGCCGGGCCAAGCAAAACACGGGCAAAATCACATTAATTACAGCAGCGCTGGAGGGACCTCAAGGCGCAGGGCTGAATAAATATGACATGTTTGTGCCTGTATGAAAACAAACATCAACAAATACAATCGTGCAAACAAAAGGAAAACGCAACATCAACATCGCGCCAAGTTCCGCTTCACCAGTGGGCCGCACCAAAGCCTTCATTTCATTTAAATTAAGTGATAAAAAAGTGAAGTGATTGTCATTGTGAAACGCTGCAGCACAGCACACGGTGCACGCGGTGAAATTTGTCCTCTGCTTTTAACCATCACCCTGAGTGAACAGTGGGCGGCCATGACAGGCACCTGGGGAGCAGTGTGTGGGGACGGTGCTTTGCTCAGTGGCACCTCAGTGGCACCTCGGGGAATCGATTTGATGAGAACGGTGGAGATGCTGCATTCACACATTAAAAAAAAAAAAAAAAAAAAAACTGTATAAGCAGTGGTGGCCCAGCGGGTAAGGAAACGGACACAGAAGAAACGAAAGGGTTGATGATGTAAATAGAGGTTTAGGCCTCAGACAAGTGTGATAGGATACAGATAGGATTTTGGATTTTAGACCGCATCAGCAGTGCCCAACCTGAGAGAGGAGCACTTCCTGTCACTGCTTAGCAGAATACTTCAGCAGAACGTAGGATCTGTGTGTTGTACGCTGACACAGATACCTGCAGCAATATGTGGACTAGTTTTTTAGCACCCTGAAGAGTCCAGATCTAAAATAAAGGCCTTGAAGTTACTTGCTGTAAGAGGAAGGCTATAAGGTGGACCTCGCTTCGGACCTTCTACTTTAACTGGTTTAAAGGACGTCTGGGTGTGACTGATCGTAGCCCACCAGGGACAGGCTTTATTCGGGGGACACGCACCTGCTGGCGACCGCGGCTCTGCTCGGGCAGGTGTAGTTTGGAGTTTGCTCTCTGCTGCTGCAGCTGCCGGATGGCGAACTGGAGTTGGTAGTTGGCCGAGGTGAGCTGAGGAACGTCACCTGCCATCAGCTTGGCGACGCCCCGGGTCTCCCGCTCCAGGGAACTCTCGCCGTCCTGCTTTCGACTGTAAAACAACAAGACGACAGCACATAACGGGCACGATAACGTGGATGCGTGTGATGGCATTGCAACAAGTCCAAGGTCAGCATCCGAGCACAGCATGGTCATGACGGATGTTACAGTGTTACAGTTAAGGCCCTGCACACCAGCATAATACAAATTACCCATAATGCTCCCACAGCTATTAAAAATGATAATAAAACAAAAGAGCAGAAGACCAGACGAAATGAGAGTGAGCTTCCAACGTCCAAAAGCCCCCTCAGTGGCTGGAGGACGTATTGCTGTATTTTTTACGTCCCATTTTATTAATTTTGTTTGAAGACCATGTCCACAACAGAGCAAGGGCCAGTCTGCAAACGATGATCTGAAGGAACGGTCATCACCAGACACAAGATGTAACCCGCTGCAAGTAAGGTGGAGTGATTAGTCTGGTTAATGTCACCAAAAATACGGATGTGCTGATTGTGCGTTTCACAGGGGTACAATTACATTTAAATCCCCCCAAGAAGCTCAAAAGAAGGGAAATTTTATCTCCAAACCAGCCACAAAAAAACTGGCAGAAAGTTGTCTGTTCATATTTCCAGTTGATCAAATGGAGATAAAAAACGAATCCAAAGTTCTGTATTTAAAAATTCTTCAAACCGCTGTTCCGAGACACAAAGTAGTTTTTATACCAAAAAAAAAAAAAAAAAAAAAAAAGCCCATTATTAATAGAATTATGATGGACAAGATTTCATCAGAACTCACAGCGGCGTCAGTTAATTATACTAACCGGCCCCAATTCATCCCGATATTCAATACGTCAAAGAATAAAAAGAAGCCTTCGCTAATGGCCCCTCCTTCCAAAGCGACAGCAGAATGTGTGCAAAGCAGCATGCAGAGCCGCAGCTAACACCAGGCTCGCCGCGTCACGTTCCATCCGCATCACACAGCCGCTGCTCAGGAAAGCTGCCCTTTGAAGGGCTGCACGCGCTCCTGACGGGATTATCGCTCATTCGAGTGCACCTTAAATTAGCCCCTTTGGCTCCGTGCACCCCTGCAACTCCCCCCTCCAAGCATCGGGGTATTAAAGAGCGGCACCGCGGCCTAACTATGTACGCGCAACATACAACAGGGAGAATAATACAAAGAACTTGGTGGTGATTTACTTTTACATTTAGGGCATTTACCAGATGCCCCTTATCCAGAGGGACTTACAGTCAGTAGTGACGGGGACAGTCCCCCCCCTTGGAGACACTCAGGGTTAAGAGTCTTGCTCAGGGACACGATGGTAGTAAGTGGGGTTTGAACCTGTGTCTTATCCACTAGGCCACTACCACCCTACCACCCATTTACTTTTTCTTTGCAAATTCCTATCAAATGTTGAGCTTCTTCCCATAATCCCGAAAATAATATTTGTACCGCGAGTGCCTCGAAGACAATATTAGAACGGCCGACGGGCAATTAGCCGGAATAGAACACCGAGCCTGCTGCAAAACAGGGGGGATGCGGAGCCAAACGAAGACACTCGGGACCGCCAAGTCGTGTGAAAGCCCCGTCCGCCCATGCGTTTCTCATTTGAATTGGAAAAACAACTGGCGGCCCGCAGCTCAGGGTTCCGCTCGGAACTACCGTCAGCCGCACAGAGGCCCTCGGCTGAACTCCTTCTGCCCCGCCGTTCGGTGATTTACCGCGCCCCAGTCCGTTCGCACGTTCGTGTCTGATGCTGCCTCTCGGTCGCCAAGAGCGGGACAACGTTATTTACTCCCCGAGTCCCGGGCGGGGAGCCTGGCTTCCTGGCCAGTCCGCTGCAGCCCAGTAAACAGCAAACAGCTTAAACAGTTGCAACTGCGCTTCCCATTACGGACAAGCGTGAACCCTGGTTGACCTGGTTGGCGAATCCCAACCGGCCTTGTAGCCAGGGGTCACCTCAGGTGACCGCAGGTATGGCCCTTGACTGGAGAATGCACTCCCGCAGCTTTAGGGGAGTGCTAGCCGAGTAGACTTGCGGCATTCCTTCAGACGAATACTTAATGTGGGAAAAAGAGCGTCCAGCAATGACATCATTCGGAATGATTCCTAGACCCCGGAATAATACCTCAAAGCCCTGGCCTGGTCCAGCGTGGGCTGACATCGCGGCCCAGACACTTTTTGAGGGGGTTTGTTTCCACTAGCTGTTTATTTTCACTCCCCCCACCCCCCACGTCCAACACAGACACGTCCGTCCAGCTTTAGGACGCATAGTTAATAAGCCATGATGGAGAAATGCACTTCAGAGGCTGTGGTGGAAATGTGGAGGAGGGGACACGTTCTCCGGGCTGGGTGGCTGTGGAGATCCCCTCTGGTATCCACGGCCGCTCATTAACACTCTCCTGCTATCTCAGGGTGGAATTTCACGCTGGCGTCATCTCAGGAGAAGTCTCATGCCTTCTGCAACATCTGCGTCCAGTTAAGGTGAACAAAAGGTTTCTTATAAACATTAACAGCAAAAAGCAGACAAACGGGGTTTTTACTGAATTCATCGTGCCTAAAGAAACCAGAGATAATCTGAAAGAGCCTCAGAACAAGCTCGGTACGGAGCTTTACTTAGATCCACGCGCCATTCACTGCAAGAAGAAAACAGCTTTGTTCGGATCCCTAAACCTTACACTGTGGACGTAAAACTGCAGGCGTAAAACTATGGCGAGTTACAGCAGTGCAATGCCGTAAAAGCATGATATTGTAGAACCAAGCGAACCGAGATAAAATCTAAAAACCTTAAGGTTCAATATCGCCCCCTCGTGGTCTCCAGAAGGTATTATTCCAGATTACAGTAAACTACAGTAATAGTTAGCCAAATGTTGCTAAACTTTACGAATTAATGTCTCAAAACAAATATCGATTGTTACAATATTATAACGTACTGCTTTTTATGATGGTGGTTACAGGTTCAATGTGATACTCTGAGAATGGCCTGACTGAAAAAACTGATGGCGGAGAAGTAGTAAGAAGTAAGATGCTGGCTTGGCATCAGCGTTATCTCCACTCCTGGGATTAGACGTCCTCCAGCCATTACGTACTCCAACGAACCTAAACACGCAATAATTATGACATTCCACTACAATGCTGGACAGAGGCTACTATTACCACTCTCAAGCAGGACCCAGAACCTTACTGGAAACTAATCTTCACCCACGCCAAGAGCGGAGGCAGCCGGGGCCCAAGGCAGGAGCAGCTAAGATTACCAAAATATTTCATGGACACAAGAGGATCCTGCGTTTTCTAATGTTCTCAGTGAGCTGGCAGAGGAAACGCAAAAGCACAACTGGGACCTTATTGGACTTCTGTCCTCCTGGGGTTGTGGTGCTTTTGCATCACCTTCCTGCTAGTTGCCGCTGCCTTGTGTTACTTTAACACATGCAACGAATTAAATAAATCCCGAGATTAGCAGCGTATCAGGAGATTCTTGGTCCTGAAGGCCTTTTCGGACCGCGTTATTTATGAAATTGCCCCCGCGGTGGGTGTTGAAAGTGTTGACAAAGCATACCTGGCAGATACTGGCAACGGTGACTTCAAAGCAGCCCGCTTGTCTTTGAAACCCATCACATCTCACCCCCGTGGCGCTTCTTAAAGAGCTGGGCCGCCTAACAGCTTCAGCATGTTTGGCATGGCCCATCGGGCCCAGAACGGGTCGGGGGGGCACGCTCGGGAAATCAGACGTTTGAGGACGAAAATAAAAAAGTTTTTCTTTGGGGGGAGGACTTGTGGCCCAGGGCACCTGGAGGAGAGGGAAGGGTTCAGGTTTGGTTTGGTGCGGTGCACACAGTAGCCAACGGAAAGCCAGAGAGGGTCGCCTCGCCGCAACGCCACGTCTTCCGAGTGTTTCGCAAGGACGGGGTTCAGGGAGAAGACACATTTTTCTGCCGTTAATCACGGTCAACGTTGGGATTAATTGTCAACGACTCCCCTCGAAGCGGGAATGGTCCGCTGGTTCCGCTTGTAGGAAGGAGAGTAGCTCTCGCAGGAACATCTATCAGAGGCACGGCGTGTAACGCGACTACCCCGTCAGTACGTACTGTGCCTGCTCAGGATTATACGGTTGCAGTAAAAGCTCGTCCCGTCCCGTCCCGTCCCCCCACCCTTCTTTTGTGGAAGCAGAAATGCTTTTAAAACGCGGGGAAAGCCAGACATACCAGGAATTCCCTGACAGCTCCATACATAAGGAAGGGCTGGACTGGAAAAACAGAGGGGCGAGCGACCAGGGCCAAACTGTCTGAGATGCCGTCACTCAGCGGAGGAGCAGCCGCGCGACGTTAACCCTCGCCGGCCCGGCCCGGTCACGTGACCGCCGCTGCGGACGTTCGCGGAAGCGCCGCCCTCCCGCTCTCTCCCCCCCCGGTGCACAGGGGGTTCGTGGCCTCCGTTTACGTTACCCCTGGCCCCGGCCGATGGCAAGCCGCCACTTCTCTTTTTCTCAGACACAGTAGCTTCTTCATTGCACGCCAGCTCTCGGTTTAGAAAGAGGCAGAATGCTAATAAAAGCAAACATATATAATAGTTGCACAAGTGTGACGAGGAATACTATTAAAACCGAGCAACGCTGCCACTTGAAAGCCAAGTTCAGCATTGAAAACATTGACTTTTTCCTTTCTGTTAAAGATCCTCCGGGGACTGTTAAATTGCCTTTATGTTTTATTGCCTGTGACTAAATTGGCCGACATGAACTAAGCACCTATAAAATTGTCCAGAGTTACTTCGAGCGAAAATACTCTTGCATGCTAATTTCCCTCTCGAACAAAGCCCTGAATGTCAAATGAACTTCATGATGCTCTGGGGACACCGGCCTTCTCGGATACAAAGAGGAGAAAAGAGCAGCGAAGGGACAGGAGGGCCATAATGAAGGAGAGGAATCCCATTCGGAAGTCTGGGGGCCTGGTGAATACACTCCCACAATGGAGAAGAGGCCGTCGCGTCCCTCGGTTTCCCGTCCTTACCTGGTCACGCTCAAAGGACCCGCGTGGGAGTGAAGAGCCCTGACTGGCCTGCTTCGAGCTCCGGGACTCAGGGTGACACCGTTTCTACTGAGGACCCCGCTAGCCAGGTTTAGGTTGGTCAACTGCAGGAAGACAAAAGAGAACACAGAGCTGTTCACAGAACGATGGAGATAATTATAGCTAATATATAACTCACCAACCGTCCCAAAAACTGCTTGCTAGTTATATGTACGTTGGAGAGGAGGAAGTAATTACCCACCAGGCCACTGTGATTAACTGTAATGGATGTTTTATAAACTAGGTTTTAAAAGGGGTAGGAGTCTGTAGGCAAGATTGACAGCTCTCACACCCCCCTTTCTTCCTCATTCTGGACGATTTAAGCCCTCTCCTGTCAATACGGGAAATGCCCAGGCGTAGCGCAGAGTCCATCTCCTCTCTTTCTCCTCCGTTTCCCGCCGTTCTTTACACTTCTTATACCACTTGTATGCAAATGTGGCCACGCCCACTAACGATACCAACAATTCAAGCGTTCTGATGTGCATCTTAGATCTAATTTGACTCACAATACCCTTCATGAATTAGTCGTGGAAGTTCTGTTTCATACTTTTTCAACGTTTTATTGAAATAAAAGCTTGAGGCTTGCACCTGCTGCTGAGAGCAGGACCATCCATCGCCCCAGGGGACAACCAGAGTGAAACCGCGCTTGACCTTTAGGACCTTCGGTGCGAACAGGCGTGTGAATTCCCCGCAGGGCAGTGCTGGGGGCGTCGGCCTCATTTCTCCACGGCTGAGTGAAATGTACACAGCGTGTCCCGGAGCCAGGCTCCGCCCGTCTCCACGTCCCGGTGGTCCGTCCCCTCCGACCGCGTCCCGCCCGAAACTCACCAGTTGCTGCACCCACCCACAGACACACTCCCTCCAGCCCACGTGTGCTCGGGAACGCTCGGCCATTCAGTCACGCGAGTGATACGGATCGTCCGGATACACAAAAGATTACAGACCGGCACACAAAACACCAGCAGGCAGACGCACAGGCCGATTCCGCCCGGGACGCCATTATTCAGGAATTTGCTGGAAATGAGTAATTACACAGATCGTCGTGTCCAAAAAGGAAAAACACAATTATTCCCCCCGAGCCTCGTCCCCCCCATTCTAATACACGGCGACATGGAGGTCACGAGAAGCACTGAGACGCCTGTTCGTCGGCTCGGGGTATTGTTCTAGTCCCACGTCCACTCTGTCGGCGGGCGGAAGAGGAACATGTCGAGCATTCCTGACCAACAGGCGATTAAACGAAGGCGGGATCCGATGGGATTGGTCCAAGGGCAGCTCTCCGAGTAAAGAGACGAGGCGACCTGGACCCAATTCAGGTTTTATCTCTGCTGTACAGGTCTGTACTCTGCATACATAGTGTGTACAGCAGAGGGTCGGGGTCTTCTGGTAGCCCCGCCCACAGTCTCACAATCACAATCGCTAGGCTGGTAGTAGCCTAGTGGGTAACACACTCGCCTATGAACCAGAAGACCCAGGTTCAAACCCCACTTACTACCATCATGTCCCTGAGCAAGACACTTAACCCTGAGTGTCTCCAGGGGGGACTGTCCCTGAAACTACTGATTGTAAGTCGCTCTGGATAAGGGCGTCTGGTAAATGCTGTAAAATGTAAACTTCATTCCCAAGTGAAACCACGGCATCTTTCAATAAGATACAACAACGTTTTAAAATACAGCCTCACTTTTCAGATACATTTGTGATGTCCATGTTTTATTTTTTTAAATGAATAAAATCTTGATTAGTCTCCTTTTTTAGGGGGGTGGTCTGCAGTGGACTTCACAAGCTCTTTTCATTCTGAAAATTGAATATGTTCCTGGAGAAATTTACAGATAGCAAACAAGTAGCATTGATACTGTTACCAGTATACAGAACAAAAACATTTTTATACAGCCATCATCATCATCAAATTTCAGGGCAAATGACCCAAGCTAAAGTGGAACAGTTATAACGCTGGGCTCCACGAGGTTAATGACGCATGCAGGGGCTCAAAATCACATTTTGCACGAACTGCAAGTTCGGGTCAAAGACAAAAGGCCGCCTATACCAGTCTTCGAAGAAGCAGCCACCGAGCCAGTGAAAATGCCGTCAGATGACTGCCAAATTCCGAATTCCGACCCCAGCTTTTTAGGTGCCATGTGCAGCATCTGGCACCTTCAAACGCCACAATATGATGTATGTTCTGTGTTCATCAGACAAGCACAGCGACGGTCACTGCGCGCGATTCCGGAAAAACCTGGCGTTATAGAAAAGGGAACACAAGCCAACAAAGGATTTATATGATCGCTAGTTTGAATCGTGTGCATTATGACATGGCATAACTTCTCACCTTCTTGCATAATTTTGACTTCAACATTCATATGACATGATTCGAAATTACTGCATGAAATCACATGATCTAGAACTATTAGAAGAACAACGACTAGGATTGTAAAGATTACATTTACATTTCTGGCATTTACCAGACGGCCTTATCCAGAGCCACTTACAGTCACTATTTACAGGGACGGTCCCCCCCTGGAGACACTCAGGGTTCAGTGTCTTGCTCAGGGACACAACGCTAGTAAGTGGGGTTCGAACCTGGTGCTCTCTGGTCTTCTGGTTTATAGGTGGGTGTGGTGCCGACTAGGCTACTAGCGCCAGTTTGATTGATATTATGAAGACCATCATTCGTTTTTACTCGTTTTCCATGTCCTTCCTCATCGCTAAAAGGCACATTTATGAGTAAAACCATCCGTTTTTTAATGTTCAATGAAAAGAACGGAAGGTCTGTTGTTCTTTCGGTGAATCTGGAACAAGGTCGACAGGCCTCTTCGCTCTCTGGGCAGAGTACAAACCGTAAAGCACGGCTGCCATCGCAAGCATCGGGGAAACACAGCGAACACCTTCCCCCCGTAACATTAGAGGCGAGCTGTGGGGAGCCATAAAAGCGCAGTCTGTGTGGTCCGGTGCCATCACAAAAAAGACGAGAGGAAGGGAGGGAACGTGAAAAAAAAAGAGAGAGGGAGGGAGGTCATCTGGCTTCACACTACAAATAGTGAAGGCTTCAGTATGGGAGGGAGAGCAAATAAGGTTTTTCGCTCCCCCAACTTGGTGCCAATTTGCCACATTCGTCTATTTATAAGCATGAGTTACCAGAAAGAAGGGGGGGGGGGGGGGGGGGGGGGAGCCATCCTGGCTGTTAAACATCAACACCGCGCCTCCCCAGTGGAGCATCGCAGCGAGGGAGAGAGACCTCACACAAAGACCTGCTTCTTTTGGAGACGCGGAACACCATTCCTGCTCCCGGGCCCTCCGCGGAGATAACTGCGCCGTAAATCCAGGAGCTTGATATTAATTCTCCAGGCAGAGAGGGGGGGGCAGCTACATTCATTCAACGGAGTTGAAGAAGAAATTGAAGGTAAATTTGAAGGAAATTGAAAAAAAGGAAGTAACAAAAGTAATTAAAAAACAGGAGACATATATACTGTAGAGTGGATGGATAAAAGAAATGATACAGCAATGTAGTGTAACACTTCCTTTGTGGTTACGCATTTCCACGATTCCCACAACCAATATAAACCAACATAAACTGGTTTCTAGTGATACAGGAAGCCCTGAGTGCCACTGGTTTTCACGTTAATGTCTGTACAATCATAAAACTTGTGACTTCGTACACTGGTATTAAATGCGAGTTTTGATATCAATATGAATCCATTTCACGTCAGCTCTCAGTGGTTTTAGTGTTGTGGTTCTATTTATACACACACACACACACACATATATCACAGCACAGTTACGAGATGATCACCACTCATATTCCCATGTCTAGTAGTCATGGGCCAGATGACTAAGGCACAAAAAGTTTGCCCCCATGTCTGAGCACTAAATCACAGCTGTGAAAAAGATCCACACGGGAGCACAGGAAAGGCAGGAAATGAACTCGGCATGGTTCTCCAGGCGATGCGACATCATAACTGGACCTCTAGATCATTTTCACGGGGTGTTTTAAGGCTGGAATCTATCAGGACACACAACAGATCCTACACGATGAAAACATTCCATTTTCTACAGCTGAAAAGAAGTTCATCTGGGAAAAGTGAAACCTGATTAAAACACAATGAACTTCTCCTCTGATCCTGATGACAGAAAATCTACACGGAGAATAAGAAGGACTGGGAAGGACGACCATGGAGAAGAAGGGCCACTCACATGATGCGTAAGCAGGCTGATGTGGTTGGAGGTGGCGTACTGACGCGCCGCCTGCTTCTCCACCAGCTTCTGCAGGGCTGATACGATGGCCTGCTGGTTGGACGGCGCCGGGGACGACACCGAGTCCAGCTCCTTAAAAAGACCTGCTGAGCTGGGCCTGAACCTGACCTGGGTGCTGTGGTGCGCTGTGCAGGGAGTTTAAAATGAGAAGGGTAGGTTAGTATGATAGACATGTGGACCAAAGTAAATGTATACGAAAGAAGTGTGGAAAGAAATAATCATGGAATTAAAGGAAGTATGAACAGAAGCAAAACTAGATGGGAGGAAGGATGAATGGATGGATAAAACAATACAGGAAGTACAAATGGAAGGGCGTATTTATTGGTTGATGGAATGGCTGAAACAAGTGTGGGTGGAAGGAGGGACAGGCGGATTGATGACAGTGAGTAAGGTCACACGACAGTGATAAGTATGGATGGACAGAGGTATGAGGGGACAAGTGAGGATGGAAGAAGTATAAGGTGAATATGGATGGAAAGATGGTAGCCGGTATGGATGTAGAAGTGGATGGACAGAGGTACAGGTAGAAGGACGATCGGAAGAAATTAATAGTAGAAGACAGAATGGATAAGAGGATTGAAGCAAACAGTGAAGGACGGGAAGAAGCAAGTATGGATGAATGGAAGGACGGAAGTAAATATCGAATAAAGTATGGATAGAAAAAGTACAATTCCATTCAATGCACTCTCCTTTTAGTGGAGAAGAAGAATCGAAGTTCTGTTGAAGACGTTTACCTTGTCCTGCAGAAGGTGGCTGAGCAAGTTTCTGGCTGTAGATGTGCACTGCACTCGGGATTGATGAAGTTGTCACGGCAGCCATGGTGGAGTTGGTGAAAGAACGTGGCCTTTGCGACGCCTCGGTGGTGGGCAACAGATTGGAAGCAGCCGGTTGGCCAGAAGCCCACATGACACGTGCTCCCTGGTGACCACTGACTGGTAGGGACGGCGCAGGAATCTGAGGGTCATTTCGGACCGGAGCCGGGGGCGGAGGGTATGGTGGAGGTTGGGGATAGGGTTGTTCTGCAGGACAACAGTGCTGCAGGTGGATGTGGTAGCAGTCCAGGGCAGCTGGGTAAGAGGAGCTGTGCTGGGATGCCAACAGTCTTGGTTGATCTTTGCCATTTTTTGAGACACTTGGCTGAAAATCACGGACTTTGATCGTCCTCGGATGGGTTTCTCCAGTTTTAACGACCTCCGCTTTACCAACTTGACGTTCATTTTGGTTCTCATTAATGAACACATGTCCACTTTGAGCTTCACTGGGTTTAAGGCCTTGGGCTTGAACCTCATGTTCTCTGTTAGGAGCTTTGTTGTTTCTGTTGACTCCATTTCTGCTATCTTCTACAGTTCTGGTTTGTGCTGTCTTCTGGGCTTTGTTAGGTGCAGACAGTGACGTTTCTGAGGCACAGAGTCCCTCACTGGCAGCAGGGACTTCTGCTTAAAGTGGAAAACAACCATGTGCACCAATCTTAGTGATACGTGATCCCCACACTCTTCAAACAAAGAAAGCCTCATCATTATTCTGACCTTTTCACTGAAAATGATTTAAAATCCATTTATTCAACTGCCAGACACACCTAAAATTCTGAATTTAACACTTATTAGACGTCCAAGAGAGGATAATAAATCACTGATAAAGCAGTAAGAAAAATAATGATCTATTTGAAGCAGAATGCATGAACAAAACATTAAAATGCTATGCTTTGTTAAATGAAACACGCAAGTAAAAAGAAAGATGAAGGACTATGGAAGAATGAACTTGCAAACTCTATTTGGCATGTAAAAACTAAGGTATATATTGCAAGTGGCAAACAAAGGGACTTTCGAATATGGAAGCCATATATTAGTATAAAAAAAAAAAAACTGGAAATATGGAAGTTGAATGTAATGTATGCAGGTTTGCTGTGTTCAGTCGTGGCTAAAGGTTTTGAGAATGACACAAAGGCCGTTTTTCACAAAGTTTGCTGCTCCTGTTTTTATTATGGCAGGTTGCATAAACTGAGGAATGTTATGAAGAGCGATCAGATGAATTGCAAAGTCCCTCTTTGCCATGAAAATGAACTTAATACCAAAAAAAAAAAACATTTCCACTGCATTTCAGCCCTGCCACAAAAGAACCTGCTGAGATCATTTCAGTGATGAGTGTTGAGGAGCACAAGTCTGAAGATCAAGTAATGTGTGGGATAAAAAGGGCTTCACAGGCAAGGATATTGCTGCTACTAAGATTACCTTATGAATGGTTGATTTACGTGCAATCAAAAACTGAAAGTGTTGTGAAGAAGGCTTCAGGGTGCCTAAGAAAGTCCAGCAAGCGCCAGGACCGTCTCCTAAAGATGATTCAGCTGCGGGATCGGGGTGCCACCAGTACAGAGCTTGCTCAGGAATGGCAGCAGGCAGGTGTGAGGGCATCTGCATGCACAGTAAGGAGAAGAATTTTGGAGGATGGCCTGGTGTCAAGCCACTTCTTCAAGGACAGACTAATATTCTGTAAAAAGTACATGGATTGGACTGCTAAAGTCATTTCCTTTGGAAAAAGAAAAAGCCTCTTGCCAACAGTAAAGCATCCTGAGGACCATTCATGTGTGGGGCTGCTTCTCGTCCAAGGGAGTGGACTCATGTACAATTTTGATGGAGCACCATGCCATCAGGTGAGAGTGAGAACAAAGTGGTTCTGAGGAACAAAACATTGAAACTCCAGGAAACTACGCAGACATTAATCCAATTGAGAACTTGTGAAAGTGAAGTGATTGTCATTGTGAAACACTGCAGCACAGCACACTGTGTCACGCTGAAACGTATCCTCTGTATTTAACTCTGTATTTAACCATCATCCTTGGTGAGAAGTGCAGCCATGACAGGCGCCCGAGGAGCAGTGTGTGGGGACGCCGCTTTGCTCAGGATTTGAACCGGCAACCATCTGATTATGGGTCCGTTTCCTTACCTGGTAGGCCACCACTGCCCCATTTGTGGTCAATCCTGAAGAGGTGGGTGGACAAACAAGCACTGATTATGAAGGAATGGGCTTTCATCAGTCAGGACTTAGCCCACAAGTTGATTGACAGCATGCCAGGGAGAATTGCAGAGGTCTTGGAAAAAAAGGGTCAACACTGCAGTCATTGACTTTTTGCATAAACTTGACGTAATAGTCAATAATTGTCAATTGCCTTTGAAACGTACAATATGCTTGTAATTATACTTCAATACACCACAGAAACAACTGACAAAAAACAACTGATCTAAAAACACTGAAGCAGCAAACTTTTGTGTTATTCTCAAAATATTTGGCCACGACTGTAGGTGCGGGTAAAAGTGTGTTGAGATGTTTATTTAGTTATAGAAAAAGAACATTTAAAAAAAAAGAAGAAAGATGAAAAAATGTCCTGTCATTGCATCTGTGAAAACACAACAGGTAACAAAGGTAACGAAAAACCGTGTGGGCCTGAGGACCTACTCACTTTTCCCATGGTGGACGTTGGCATGGTCCGCATTGCAGTCGCGAGATTTGGATCCCAAAAAGACGCTTGCTGACTTGTTTTTGTTGGTGTAGAAGGTCAGGACCTCCTCCAGTTCACTTTCACTAAAGCGAACGGCAAGATCCAAGTTGTCACATGAACTGATCACAGAGCGGCGCAGTTATGAACGACAGGCCGACTCACCTCGCCTGCTGAATAAACTCCTGAAAGACGCCCGGATTGATGCAACGGTCGTCGCCTACGACCCTCTCCAGGTTCTCCACCATCTGCTCGGTCTCCTGTAGGTCACAGTGAAAAGGTGTGCGTTGATTATCGTGCGGCTCATCGCTGCAGCTCGGGGGCTTTGGCTGGACACGTGCACGGTAGACACCTTGTTGTAGCAGTGGATGAACTCGCCCAGCTGCCGAGACAGGACGCGGCGCCGGTCCTGCAGGGCCAGCTGGTCGCTGGGCGGGGCCTGCTGATCACCGGCGGCTCGTTTCAGGAAGCGCATGACCAGCTCCTGCAGAAAGGCATCGCAGAAGAAAGGAGCGCTATAATGAACTTGTGATTAGCACAAGATGTGTAATATTATCAGAAGGCCGGGTTCAAGAATCGCGGTATTGTTGGAGTTTACATTTAAGCGTATGTAATAATCTTTGGGTCCCACTCAGTTTTCAGCAGATGTCAACAAGTTTTCTTTCAAAGGGTGTTACAGCTGGACCAAAACCACAATCATGCAGCAGCAATTCGATCCATGTCCTCAGAGTGTAATGATGCCTGAGCAACCATCCATCTTCATTCAATCACATCACGGCAAGACGAGCTTTCGTGATTCATTTTCCCCAGTTGTAACACACATGCAGGAGCAGAAAAGGATAATGCAACCCCGGTCTTATTCCACGCAAGAACAACCCACTCACCCAGACAAACACCCTCAGGACGTTCTTCAAAAGAAAAAAAAAATAATAAAAAATCCAGAAGCAGCACCAGATTAAGCGGCCCGCTGAATAATATGTTTTACACTGAAAGCAGCTCCCCACAGAGAAACTTAAAATTAAAATAAATCCAGCACTTAACAATTACCCAGCGTGTTCTATTCCTGACAAGTTGGGCCTTATCGGGGCTCTCAGTTTTGTAACTCAAAATCTATAGAAACCGAATGAGAATTGCTGGTGTCATCCTCTTGTAAGTCGCTTTGGATAAAAGCATCTGCAAAGTAAAGTACAGTAAAGTAAAGATTCTTCTGCAGGTGGGATGGGACGATCAGAGCGGGAAAGCCTGTAACACAATCCATGATTAGACTCCAATTACAGTCTGAGTCTTACAGTCTTAAAAGACAAGCAAAAAAAAAAAAAAAAAAAAAACACATTCCAGTGTAAGGCCATTTTGATAACATTTTTGAGACAAAAGGTCTTTGCAGTGTGCATATAAGCTACCTATTGTAATAGAGGTTTGTCTTTTGCACCGTTGTCTTGCGCAGTTTGTTACTCTTAAAGTGTCTGAAAGATATCAGGAGGCTAAAAATGTCCAAAGCGGTTTAAAGTCTGCATTTACCATTTGGTCTTTGTCCTTCTCTGGCCAAGTGGAGCCGCTGTTGGTGCTGCTCTCTGCCAGCAGCCTCATCTGGACCCGGTGGAGGTATGAGGAGAAGGCCATCCGAGCCTGGACTTTACTGCCCAGTGAAGGCAGAGGGGGGAGCAGAGGGTCGGCGAATGGCAAGAATATCAGGACAGAGGTACAGAACGCAAAAGAGACATGAGCAGGAATGGTGCAGGTGACAAATCAAACTGTGCAACTGAAAGAATCTACACTCTGTACCACAAATGGCCAAAATGGTTGTTTTGCTGTAGTGTCCCCTGATGTGCAGCCCCAAAAAATAAGTACCCTGGTTCAAACCCCACTTAATATCATTGTAAGCATGACACTTATCCCTGAGTGTCCCCAGCGGGACTGTTCCCATCACTACTATTTGGAGGGCGCTCTAGATACTTATTAGATATGAAGCACCACTAGCTAGAGATGTTTCAGAGCTGGATTCTTTGCAGGTGCCTGACTAGGTCAGCAAATTGAAATGCACGTTGAACATGTAATGGAGCAGTCAGCTTACATACATACACACACGTGTGTGTGTGTGTGTGTGTGTGTGTGTGTGTGTGTGCGTACACATTAAATGTATTTAATGTATATTGTGTGTCTATATATGTATATGTGTGTGCATGTGTGTGAGATCTTGTCACATCAGACAGTGGACGGTACAAGATAAGAGCAGCAAAAAATAAGACTATGCCAACAGTATATGAGGTCCCCTAGTCTGTCTATGGTCCTGCAGTGGCTAGAAAAAATGGTCGGATCTGGAATTTGTCCCCTTATGACATCATAAGGGGAAAGGTTCCTGTCTGCACCAAACATTGTGGTTGGTGAATGGTTTTAATAATTTCTGCGAATGCCCCCTCAACTTCTATAGGCCACTCTCCTCCTTGTCCCGCCTCTCTCCTCCTCATTAGCATTTATAGCTATTTTTTTTATTTTTATTTTTTACACCTGGTCACCTTATATAACTGGCTGGTGCATGTCTCCCTGTCCCAACTGTGGCCTGGGTGAACCTACGGCTGGTACAGCCAGTGCAAAGGGGAAAATGTGTTTTGGAAAAAACGCAACACAAAGATACAGTGTACTGTAATTGCCCAGGTCTCTTTTCAGCCTGGCAAGCGCGGGAGGAATTTCTACAAACTCAGACATGTCATTGTAAGTCCTGCTCAAATTACAATTTCATACAAACTTTAAAAGTCAAAAAGGGAGACTGGAGTCTTTGTTATGCTTGAGACAGGAACATGTAATATTCATTAATACTGCAGAAGGGTGGGGGGGGGGAAGACATTCTAAATATTTTTTTAGGGCTATTGCATAACCAAAAGGGGGTGGAAAACGCGTTTCAACTGCTTCCAGGCCTGCTGCAAAAAGCTCAACAAAAAGAAAGACTGTCTGACTCCAGCAATTAACCAATCAATCAAATCAGCCAATCAAAGGCGGACTAGCGGCATGGAGGTCAAGGTTGACGAGCATGATTGGAAAGGCACCCACTTCCCGCGAATTAGGCCAACTTCGTGGAGACGTGCAGGAGGGGGAGAGGTGAGGTCGAGGAGGAGCCGTGCTGCCGTGCCAGGAGGTTTTCTGGCCCATCCACTAATGGCCTGAGTTCTCTCACACACCGCTCCAATTTGTGCATGTGTGTACGTTGGCGCAGTGTTCTAAATGCATTTTTATTAATCCACAGAGAACAGATAACATCTAGTTTGTGAGGAAACACTAATTCTATATAATGGCATGATCTAGCTAAAAGAATACCTTGTTTTTTGTGTGTATATGCATACAGGCAGTAATGTACATTAAAATGCACAGTGAATCGAGTGAGGTTTTAAAAAAAAAAAAAAAAAAAAACACTTATGTGACACTTGTCTAGCTAGTTCGTTTTATTCTTTAAATCATTTTTTGTTATAAAAAGGATAATTTACTTGAAAATATATATATTTTTCATAGTTTATGAAATAAAATAACACTGAGTCTTAACGTTATATATTAATGTTCAATCATAATTGATTTGCAGCTCATTTAAAAAAAAAAAAAAAAGGAATAAAATAAAGAGTGCCAGCAGATATGACAGAGTTGGGCGCTTCTCATACTGCCACTGAAGAAACGAGGCCATTTCATAAATAAAACCACTGACCTGAGGTCCCAGCCTTGCTGCAGAATGTTCAGCAGGTTGACTTTGGACTTGGGCACTTTTGGAGGTGCTGGGACCTCATCAGGCCCAGGAACAGAACGGTTCTTCTCCGCCAGGCCTGGCGTCTGCGGTCCATCCTCTTCCTCCCCCTCACCTTCCTCGCTGCTGTCGGAAGAGACCTTCCTTGGTGCTCCTACAGGGGAGGTTAGAAGTCGCTTCATCCAATTGCGAACGCAGGTGATCTGCCCAGCCGAGTCTGCAGCTCAGCTTTTCCTCCTCCTGAGCAAGTGGTGGAGGAGACCAACCTGCTCGCTTCCTGGTCACGTGCCTCCGTTGGAGCCGCAGCGCCTCGAGGGTGAGCAGCTTCCTCTCGTACTGGACCACATGGCTGCAGTGGAACCCCAGCACCTCCAGAGCTACGTCATCACTCAGTTTATGTCTGTGGGCAAAAACTCACATCATCCTCGCACCGAAGCCTCCGCATTATACGTTGTATTGTGTGTAAGGACATTGGCCTACCGCGTTCGTAAGGTCGAGGTTGCTTTCGTGGATCTGAGGGACCAAAGAAGTAAAAAAAGGAACCTTCATTAAAACATGGTAAGCAGGGAAATGGCTGTGCATTGTGTCTATGAAGGTTCTCAGTCATCCAGGTGAATTTGTCTGAAAGTTGAGTCGTGGCAACTGGACTTTCTTTCTTTAACGTAGAGATGTTTCATTCTGCATCCACAGGACTTTGTCGATCTGAAGGAAGTTGGCTTGTGACCACAGATTTATCCTCCAGGTTGGTTTCACCTCACTCCTGCCTGGAATAGGCTCATTAACTGAAACAAAAGCAGGGGGAGGGGGTGGGTGCATGTGACGGCCCCGCCCTGGCACCTCCTCCTGCCCCCATTAAGTGGGTTGTTAAGTGGGGCCAACCTGGTGGACGTGTGAATCGGGCCTGGTTTTCCTTGGGATGGATGAAAGGGCAGCATTATAGGTTGGAGATAGGTTGTGTCTGAGGCCTCCACCTCTGTTGAGTGAGGGTTTGTTGTTTTTGCACATGCAAAGCTTCCCTCACTCCTCTCTCAAACCACCTATCTACTCTGTCCAATATTTGAACATTCTCCTCCAAAAATGAGTGTGCTTTGTCCTTAAGGTGAAGGTACACCACTGATTCTGGCCCTGAGCTGTTGCTCCTTCTGTGCTGGGCCATCCTCCTGTGCATTGTGTACTATGCATGCTATGTCCAGTGTGAACTGCTGGAAACTGAGAATTTCCCTCTGGGGTGAATAAAGTGTCCATCACTGTGCTAGACGGGTACATACAGTCGCATCCATGCAGGAGCTCACATGCCACAGTGTCTCTGCTGTTACTGCCTCCCGGGGGAAGAATCGTCCCAGAGCAAAACAGATCCTACCCACATATGACAAGAAAAGCTCACCTTCCATGGAACAGTTTATTGGCCAACATGGAGTTCATGGTCGTCTTGAACTCCAGATAGCCGCTGCGAAGAGCCGAAAGATAAGCGACAGAATCATCATAAAGGGAAATGTGCAGACCCTACTGTAACCCTAGAGAGTCCCACTGTTCTCGAACCTGTAAAGGTCCCACGAGTCGGGGGTGGGGAAGATCCGGATGAAGCCTCCCCGCCTCTGGTGCTCCTCCCGAGTCCTCCTGAGGACTTTCACCTGCCCACACGGAGACAGCGCCATCGTCAGAGTAAGCGGGCGCTGCAGAATGGGTCCGCTAATGCTAGTACCTCCTCGGCAGTGAGACCCAGAGTGGCATCCGACGGCCTGGCTGCTGTCTTCTGGACGTCCTTCTGGACGTCCTCCACATCAGAGTCTTTGGCAGAAAAGGGCCGCTGGCGCTGCAACACAGAGCAGGACGTCACTTTCCTTCCCTGTTATCAAATCACAACAGGCTCTGATCCTGCTTCCACGTGGTTTCCACGCTGCATATTTAACGTCTAACATCAGAGAGAGAGCTGCACCTGCATGTGGGTTGGGGATGCAGGAAGTACCCTCATTTTTACAATTACCACTGTTACTACGTACAGGGAACGCGTGGTTCTAAAAGCTTCGATTTTCCTTTAAAAAAACGTTACCTTCTAGTTTACACATGTAAACGTCAAGTCATGAACACAGTGCTCCTAATGAAAAAAGATCATTAGAATGGCCATTAAAGTGAGCCGGCACCAGTAGGATGAGGAGCTACCAACAGTCTGGGACGGAACACAGAAGCCGAAGAGCTGACCGAAGCAGACCACTGAGCATTCCAACCAAAATTCATCAAGTGCCCTCACACGCCACACATTCTTCTCCTTCATATTCATTTCCAGCAATAGCTGCTTTATATGGGCATACCTCGCATTCTTCGGAAAAGGGTCGTTTCTAAAAATTCCTACGCTGCCCGTTTAGGACTTTCGGCACCAATGATGAGGATTTAACCCACATCTACTCCCCATCCAGGCTGCAGTTTACAGTGTAAAGATCTGCCTACCCCCGGAGGGAATATAACGAGTTGGGTTTTACAAAACCACGCCCGTTTTTGGCACCGAGTGTTGGGATGCCGCTTGAGATTTGCTCCAACGAGCAGAAAACGATACGGACGTCTGAACCGGGTGTTTTTCTGGCGTTGAGTGTGGACTGTACGCAGATAGTTTTTCTGCTCAAAAAAAATCGTATTAAAAATAATAATAATAATAATAATAAGGAAGAATATTTTTTAATTCTTAAGCAAAACGATGGGGTGAAAAAAGCCATTGAAAACAATTATGCAATTTTGATAGATAGATAGATATTTGATAAAACACAGATACTCCTGAGCGCTCTTACCCGGTGGAGATGCCATGGTCAGGAGAAGCAGAGGGGACAGACAAACAACATTTGATTAGATAAGCAGAACGTTCCACTCACCGTTTTTACGGCTGCCAAGGCTGACTGGGCAGAATGGGGGCGCTGAGGAGGGACAGTGTATATGGAAGACGGTCAACGACAAAAGGCTGGCCTACCGAAGCATGTGTACGTACGCACACACACACACACACACACACACAAGTAAGTCTTGAGGACAGAAAGGAGAAGAGAAAAACAGTACAATGACAATGATGACTTCCTGTATGCGGACGTGGGTCCTCCATCGCCCGTGAACGTGCCGGCTGATGTCCTGTGTGGAGAAGTGTGATGCCGAGGCCCATACCTGCATCTTGTGGGTTTGATGCTTCAGGCTCGGGTCCAAGCTGACTCGGTCCGAGCGCGACTGTCGGGGCAGCGGGTCTTGACACGCGATGCCTGACGCGGGGAGATATAAAAATACACAAACGCTCTACTGAGACGGCCTGTACGTCGATGGTCAAACTGCTGACGAGGGACTCGGGTTGGGTCGAGCTTGCGTTTGGTTATCGGTCCTTTTGGTCCGATCGATTCGCTGCTTGTAAACTTGTTTCGCTGATTGGTAAAATGCGTTTCGCACGTCGTACACTTGTTGTATTAAATGTGCATTTGATCTGTAATTCTCGGCCATGCGTTTCAATTATCGCGAGAGAGACGCGAAGATGCTGCTGAAGTGGTGAAACGGGGGCTAGACTCAGGCCATGATGTTTTAAACCCGCTCATTTCCCTAGCGCTTGTAGCAGTGCACAATAACCATATAAAAAACAACAAAAAAAAAAAGAATCATTTCGTCATGAAACGTGCCTCGAATCTCTCGGTGGGACTATAAAGTCAGTTAAACAAAAGCCTGAAAGGTATGTAGTCAATATATAGCATTCAGAGTGGCAGGTGCTGGTAGAGCAGAAAGATTTAAATGAGGCTTGGGGACGAGTCCTGGACCGCTCCACGCAGTTCCTCCATAAAAACAGTATGAATCTGCATAGTTCTTATTCCTGCATATTCCACGGCATAAAATACACACGTCTGCACTATGCATTCACTTAAAATACAAAATTAAAATAATCCTTCTATAGAATAAATGACACGACTACAGACAACAGCAGCTGCAGCAACATTAATTGGGGTCAGTGGTGGCCTAGCGGTTAAGGAAGCGGGCCCGTAATCAGAAGGTTGCCAAGGTGCCACCAAGCAAAGCACCGCCCCCACACACACAGTGCCTGTCATGGCTGCCCACTGCTCACCAAATACAGAGGACACATTTCACTGTGTGCACCGTGTGTCCTGCGAATAATACACACCTACGCAGGACCCCGTTCAACTAATCACTGAAATAAGCGGACTGGACGTTGGTAACCTTTTTACTTCATGCTGAACCGTTGGCGGCTACTTGCCACATCTGCAGCAGGATCAATGGATAAATAAAGCAAAATAAAAACGGCGGACCGTTCCAGCAGCGTACAGACATACTTGTGTAGTTGTTATGAGTACCGAAATGAAGTCTGACATTTCCATAAACCCGACACCCGAGCAACGTCACTCTCCTCCTTCCTAAACGCGAGTGTCGGATCGGAACTCGGCGTCGGACCGTCTCCAAACACCAGGTATTTGTATTGGTACCAAAGCCAGTGTTGAATAACTCAAAAGTGTCACTCAGCGTTAAAAAAAAAGGGCTCATAATGATCTTTTTGAATAAACATGGCCGCGGGCGCTGCTTTTGTGGCTTGTTTCGCATTCGTTAAATGGAGGATTTGGTTTCCCCCCGAGCTGAAACCGCAGCAGACGCCGGCGGCGCATCCTATTGTAATTGTATTGTAAGGCGGCAGAGGTGATTTGCCGGTGACGGTGCCAATTAGCAGCGTTCTTCCCTTCGGGCCCGGGAGCGGCTTGACGGACGGGAGGCACGATGGGACCTGCTGCAGGCTTTCGAGCCGGCGTGAACGCGGTGCCAGGGACACGTCGCGCTAATAACCCCACTCCGCGGGCGGAGGGCGGGGCACGCTTATTTCCTGCATTTTATTCATACCTGGGAAATTACATCTGCACAATAATAAAAATAAAGAACTCACCCACGAGCGAGAACATATCCGATATCAAGCTGGCCTTGATCTTCAGATCTAATGGAGCATCACTGGTTCCGTAAAGAGGAAGAAAAGAATCATGAAGCACGATGAATAAACAAATATATAACAAATGGAAGTGAAATGAACATGAAGGGTTCATCGGGGTGGTGGTAGCCTAGTGGGTAAGACACTCGCCTATGAACCAGAAGACCCAGGTTCAAACCCCACTTACTACCATCGTGTCCCTGACCAAGACACTTAATCCTGAGTGTCTCCAGGGGGGGACTGTCCCTGTAACTACTGATTGTAAGTCGCTCTGGATAATGTAAATGTAAATGAAGGGACTCATTAAGACGGCCTGGACCCCACAGCACCCTGCCTCGGGACGTCGGTGTCAAGTTGGCGAAGTGGCAGGTGTTCGGCTGCATTCAACACATTGTTTTTCAGTTCGCTTACATTTACATTTACGGCATTTATCAGACGGCCTTATCCACAGTCCCCCCCTGGAGACACTCAGGGTTAAGTGTCTTGCTCAGGGACACGATGGTAGTAAGTGGGGTTTGAACACGGATCTTCTGGTTCGTAGGCGAGTGTGTTACCCGCTAGGCTACTACCACCCTTTTCAGGGGTCGAGAACGAAGAGCCAAACATGAGCAGATCGAAGCGACTCCCGTTTTACACAAGCGTGTACGGAGCCTCCGGGCCACCGGGCGCGAGAAATGGCCGGTACAAATGTCACCCGGAAATTCCGTTTTCGTGAACGGGCAACCAAAAGGTCGTTTTTTCGAGCAGCGGGCCGTCAAAAAAAAAAAAAAAAAAAAAAAAAGGTGCCGAGCTGCATTTATTCACGCGTCAGGTTTCCTCTCGTGCAACATTAGCAGAAGCCGGGCTGTTTTTGGACGTTTACGAGGCGGTTATACAACACGCCCACAGGCGGGACACTTTATGAAAAGAAAACCACGGCCTGCACGCCAGAGGTGTTTTATTTTCTGCTGTTAATGTGCGCGTCTACATTACTGCTCCATACAACGCATACGGGTGTCACGCGAACAGGTGACATTTACGCCATTTACCAGACGCCCTTATCCAGAGCGACTTACAATCAGTAGTGACAGGGACAGTCCCCCCCCCGGAGACACTGCTCAGGGACACAATGGTAGAAAGTGGGATTTGAACCTGGGTCTTCTGGTTCACAGGTGAGTGTGTTAACCGCTAGGCTACTGCCAACCTAACACCGGAGGCTCCATGGTGTTATGGAGATGTTGAGGGGGACACCATGGGTTTTTAGGGGCAGTGGTGGCCTTGTGTTAAGGAAGCGGGCCCGTAATCAGAAGGTTGCCGGTTCGAATCCCGATCCGCCAAGGTGCCACTGAGCAAAGCACCGTCCCCACACACTGCTCCCCGGGCGCCTGTCATGGCTGCCCACTGCTCACCAACGGTGATGGTTAAATACAGAGAACACATTTCACTGTGTGCACCGTGTGCTGTGTATCACATGTGACAATCACTTCACTTAATTTGATAAAGCACTAATAATTACACACACACACAGTAATAATGGTGTAAATATGAGAAAGTGTGTTTGGAAAGTCACTCACCAGGCCAGCGACGGAGAGAGGTTCACTTCCAGCAGCCAGGGTTTGAGGTTGGAATCGATGAGGACATCAAAACCATAGAGCTCTGCAGACACACAGACACAAAGAATTATGGGATTACGGGAGGGGGGAGGCGGGGCTCTGGCCGCGTTACACGACGGGGAAATCGGCAGTGGCTCCGTCACGCGCAGACAGGCGGCGTGACGTTAGGAGTTCATCTGGAGCCTCGGCGCTCTATCTGCTGCTGATTATACGCATATTAAATATCCAATCGTTCGAGGAGGGCCGCTTCGGCGAAGGAGCGATTGAAGTGCAGCGCCTGGACTTCATCTCATCTTAATTACACTGATTGAACGCAGTCGGTCACGCACTCAATAAAAGTTTATTAGAAGAAATTTTTCAAAGCATCTCTTGGCCACGCATCGTATCGACAGCGTGGAACCATGTGCTTCGCTGTTCCGTTTTTTTCTTCTGAAAACGTAAAAAAAACACATTGATGTGGTTCAAATAAATTCAGTGATTTAAAAAAAGGCAGGAAATCCCAGTGTAACTCGAGATGCTGAAGAGATCTTAAAAAGGATCTCTGGGTCAGGGCCAAAGGGTAGAGTATGGAGGCCCAACGTTGTCCTTTATCTAACGTCTTCCAAATACTCTGTCCAAACGGCAACAGGACAGGCCTGTGGGACATGAGCAGGAAGAAAAAGGGACCCCGGGAACTACGGAGCCAATCATATACCAGCACGGCCTTTAATACCCTGCATGGTGATGGAGCAGGAAGTAGATGACTTGGTGTGGGCTAATCAACAGATTCATACGGTGTAGGGATGCACAGAAAATTATCTTATTTACCTGGACAACTCACCTTCTACAACAGCGCGCAACGTTGGAGTAACAATAGACAACCAACCCTCCTTCTCGACTCACATCAGCAACCTTCCCCGCTCCTGTAGATTCCTTCTCTACAATATCAGATGAATCCGCCCTTATCTGTCAACCCAGGCCACCCAACTACTGGTTCAGTCCTTAGTAATCTCACGACTGGACTACTGTAACTCCCTTCTAGCTGGTATACCATCCGGCCTCTACATCTAATACAAAATGCAGCAGCACGACTGATCTTCAACCTTCCCAAATTCTCCCACACCACTCCTCTGCTACGTTCCCTCCACTGGCTCCCAGTAGCTGCACGCATCAGGTTCAAAATACTGATGCTGGCCTACAAAGCCAAACATGGAGTAGCACCATCCTACCTCACAGCCCTTATTACACCTCACACTGCACCTCGTATACTCCGAGCCTCCAGTACTGCTCGCCTGGTCCCTCCATCTCTGAAGGTAAAAGGAAGATGCTCATCTAGACTCTTCTCCATCTTGGCCCCTCGGTGGTGGAATGAACTTCCCCTCGAGGTCAGAACAGCTCAGTCACTGAGCACCTTCAAACGGCAGCTCAAGACCTTCCTCTTTAGAGAATATTTAGATGAACTTCTAACCTTCTTCTTGTCTGACTTTTGTACAGGGTGGTAGTAGCCTAGTGGGTAACACACTCGCCTATGAACCAGAAGACCCAGGTTCAAAACCCTCTTACTACCATTGTGTCCCTGAGCAAGACACTTAACCCTAAATTGCTCCTGGGAGACTGTCCTTGATTGTAAGTAATCCCTTACTGATTGTAAGTCGCTCTGGATAAGGGCGTCTGATAAATACCGTAAATGTAAATGTATAGAAACTAGAACAGAGTGAATGAAAAGATTGTATTCATAGTTGGGCGTCCTAGTGAACCAGAACTGACGACTTCATCCATGGTGACATGGAAGCACGTTGTAAGTTGCATTGGATAAGGCCGTCTGCCAAATGCCTTAAATGTAAAATGTCCAGTGCATGCAACCACGACACATTTATTGAGCTTCGGTGAGAAAGTCAGTTGTCCCGCCCCTTTTCCCTTCTGTAGAGAGCAGCTGTCCAATTAACGGTCAGTTCATTCATCCGAAAATGATTTTAAGTGATTTTGAGTGTATTTTCCGTATTTTACTGCTTGACAAAAATAGTCTTTTAGAGAGGAAGAAAGAAAAAAAAATAAAATTGAAAAAATTGAAAAATGAAAATAAAGAGATTTACATGTTTACACAGGCTACAATGAAAAAGGCGCATTAGAAATCATTTCTGTGCAGGAAATAAAATACACATTCCCATAAATTTTTTTTATATTCTACATTTCTTTTGGCAGGGCCCTTTATCCGCAAAGAGGACAGAATGTTCAGAAGCGCGTTTATACATTTCACTTTTCACTCCGAATACAGATCACTTTACCTTATCGCGCCTCTTTTATCTCCGGCCCAATATGTCATATCTGACTCCGGTGTTTATTTTGCGGCCTCGCGCCGCGCTCCAGATAGTAAAACTGCGCAGGAATGAGCAAACAGCGGCGCGCTTGATCTCGGGCCACTTCGGAGGAGGAGAAGCGGATCTGGCTTTTCGGCTTGGAGCGGCCAACATGCCAGAAAGTGGCCTTTCATTCACAGAATCTCTCACTCACACACACACTCACTCTCTCTCTCACTCTCAGTCACACTCACTCTCTCTCACTCTCAGTCACACTCTCTCAGTCACACTCACTCTCTCTCACTCACACACACACTCACTCTCTCTCTCTCTGTGTCACACTCTCTCAGTCACACTCTCGCTCTCTCACTCTCAGTCACACTCTCTCAGTCACACTCTCTCTCTCTCACTCTCAGTCACTCTCTCTCACTCTCAGTCACACTCACTCTCTCTCACTCTCAGTCACACTCACTCTCTCTCACTCTCAGTCACACTCACTCTCTCTCACTCTCAGTCACACTCTCTCTCTCTCACTCTCAGTCACACTCTCTCTCTCTCTCTCACTCTCAGTCACACTCTCTCTCTCTCTCTCACTCTCAGTCACACTCTCTCTCTCTCTCTCACTCTCAGTCACACTCTCGCTCTCACTCTCAGTCACACTCTCGCTCTCACTCTCAGTCACACTCTCGCTCTCACTCTCAGTCACACTCTCGCTCTCACTCTCAGTCACACTCTCTCTCTCACTCTCAGTCACACTCTCTCTCTCTCTCACTCTCAGTCACACTCACTCTCTCTCACTCTCAGTCACACTCTCGCTCTCACTCTCAGTCACACTCTCACTCTCGCTCAGTCACAGTCACACACACACACACACACACACACACACACACACACACACACACACACAAAAACAAGGCCTGGTGCTGCAGATTTTCCCCAATTCCTCCGGGACGCACCATCCTGCCGGGGAGTGGCGTTAACGCCACCGCTAAACATTCCCAGCTTGGAAAACCAGTAAAAAGCAACAAGGGAAGATCAAGGAGGCAGAAGCTGCTTTTTTTTTTTTTTTTTTTAAACGAGCCGGCAGGGAGCGGAACGCCGCGGCGGTTCCCGACCACAAGCCACAACATCAATAACAACAAGACCACGCCAGCGACGGCGCGTCACTCCACACTGGAGAGGAACCTCCACGACTGGAACACGGATATCCCAGGGGAGAGGAACACTGGGACCGGTGCAGGATGCAACCCTACTGAAAACGTATCGTGACATGCTGCTGCCCACCCACAGTTGGGACACGTAAAGTGAAGTGATTGTCACTTGTGATACACAGCAGCACAGCACACGGTGCACACAGTGAAATTTGTCCTCTGCATTTAACCCATCACCCTGAGTGAGCAGTGGGCAGCCATGACAGGCGTCCGGGGAGCAGTGGCACCTCAGTGGCGGTTCGGGTTTCGCTTCCGCTTCCTTAACCGCTAGGCCACCACCAAGGTGACCGTGTCCTTGTTGATTCCTTATCGATAGGCTGGTGTTATTCATCGGCATAATTTACATTTACATTTACAGCATTTACCAGACGCCCTTATCCAGAGTGACTTACAGTCAGTAGTTACAGGGACAGTCCCCCCCTGGAGACACTCAGGGTTAAGTGTCTTGCTCAGGGACATGATGGTAGTAAGTGGGGTTTGAACCTGGGTCCTCTGGTTCACAGGCGAGTGTGTTACCTGCAAGGCTACTACCACCCTGCCATGAGGATCTCATCAAATCATTAGAATCAACAGTGACATCACAGTCATCACAATGCCAGCAGCATATTGGGATATTTTGACCTCGCCAGACCGCGGGTCAGATGACGGAACAGAGCGGAACAGCGGCTGAATGTCAGTGTTGGTGCTGATTGTTGCAGGATGAAGGATGTGTGGAGAAAATCGGCTGCGTTAGAGGAACGTTTGGTGTGTAACACAATCAGGCCTCATCCTGGATAATCAGATCCAAGTAATAACACGTCTTAATCAGGAGCCTTCACTTACCAGCCCGGTCCTATTCATCACAGCGAGCCAGGAGTCTGGCCAGACACACACTCAGTCCAACACACACACACACACACACACACCATCTAACACACATAGTCAGATACCAACACACAAACACACTCACTCAGACACACACTCCATCCAACACACATAGTCACATACCAACACACACCTCCGTCCAACACACACACACAAGCAGACACACACTCCATCCAACACACAGTCAGATACCAACACACACACTCAGTCCAACACACACACACACACACACACTCCATCTAACACACATAGTCACATACCAACACACACCTCCGTCCAACACACACACACAAGCAGACACACACTCCATCCAACACACATAGTCAGATACCAACACACACACACACACACACACACACACACACACACACACACACATACTCCATACAACACACATACAACATTCCAGCGCAATAAAGATCTTCTAAAATTCAGTGTAAAACCAGTGGAGTCTGATGTGAGGGGAGTGGGATGGAAGGGCGTGGCATTAAACTCCTCCCATGATGTTTTCTCTCTTACTGGGCCACGGCGACACAGCCTGGGAATGTTTCACAGGATGAATGAACAGTGCAGCCTGCAGTTTTACTCATTTTCCTCGTCTTATGTGGTACGGGAGGAACTGGCGCTGGCCAATGATCCATAAATCACAGACCTACACACAAGAAAACAACTGCTTTTATATTTTATACAACTTCAAACCACTGTCTGTATTCTCTCTTATTACTTTAATTTCCTTTGTATAAGTTCATTATAAGTACACTGCTTCATATGAACATTGCATTTAGGCATACGTTTATTATTTTTATTTTTGTATATTTCTGTTTTGTATTGTATATTGCTAATGCCTCAAAGAGCTACTAAAGATCTATTTATCTAATATCAACAGACTAACCTAAAAACTTTATGATTATTAAATTGATAAGAATATATTTTTCTTGACCTATTTTTTTACATTTATTTGCAACGGCGCCCCTATACGCCCAGATTTTTCATAATTCATACTTTTTTTTAAATTCTGATAGAAATTTCCCTTATTGGTAAAGGAGCTATTAATAAATTCCATAACTTTAATACTAAATCACAATGTATGGATACTGATATCTGTAACAGTACTGTGCAAAAGTGGAAACTAAACCACTGTTTATATAATCTGCAAGCACAACATTCACTTTTTAATCCGGATTATTTCCACTTTTGTTGTCCACTTTTAGATAGAAAAAGGTGGAAATCCTTTGAGTTTCACCGCTGCCTAAAACGTCTGCACAGTGCTGTTGATTTATTGAAGAGTGCCGGTCTGGGAACGAGAACAGGCTGGAATGTGAAAATGTGTTTAATTAGAACAGATTCGAAAATATGGAAGGAAGCTGAATTTGAAAGTTTGGACATGAGGAAAACATGTCCAAGTGTGTAGGAAACAGTGAAACAATCGACCTCCTGCAGATGTGGAATTCCTTCTCATGTAAAGAAAAGGGACCAGCGTGCAGAGGGCAATTAAAGCCATTTTGGTGCTGATTTCGGAGAGCCGGCTGAACTTTAATCCGTCTGAAAGGAACTCCACTCAGGAGAGATCTCCAAGCCCAGCAACGTCTGCACGTCCTCAGGAAGCTGAAGAAGGCCAACCTCCCTCCTCTTATCCTCACATCGGTCTAACCGGGGGACCACCGAGATGTTCTCTGCTGCTACATCACTGTCTGGTACGGGAACTGCACTGTCGCCGAGCAGAAGGCCCTGCAGCGCATCATTGGGGGGGTTCCACTTCCACCATCTCCCAGCTCTACAAGAAACACCGCCTCATCTGCTGAGCTCGGACTCTCACCACCCCTCACACGCCCTGTTCTCCCTCCTACCGTCAACTGGCAACTGTAACTGCCAGACACAAGCAGTCAGAGCTCTCAATACACCACCATCACTGGAACACGTATAAATTCAACATTCAATATTCATTAAGCACCTTCTAACATTTCTCAATTCCTGATTTCTGCTCTTTTTTTGTCTTGTGTGTCCTGTTTGAAATATCCACTAACAAACAATGCAGATTGTCATTGTGAGACATTGTGAGACATTGCAGCACAGCACACGGTGAAACGTGTCCTCTGTATTTAACCATCACCCTTGGTGAGCAGTGGGCAGCCATGACAGGCGGCCGGGGACGGTGCTTTGCTCAGTGGCACCTTGGCAGACCGGTATTCGAACCGGCAACCTTCCGGCAACACGCCGGAAACGCTGTTGTACTGACAAGAACCCTCTCGAGTCTCGAGTTGGGGTCACCAGAGGGTCCCGGGTGCGTGAAAACCGGCATCTGCAGCTGGGAGGACCCCTGTCCCGCGACCCGTTTTCTTTGGTCGCTCCACCTGGGGCGCTGCGCACATTTCCAGCCTGTGAGGGGCCAAACGGGTCTAGTAATGCACGTACATGCATGTACAGAGAACACACACGATATCCATGAAATGAATTTGTGTTGCGGGTAGGCATGCCGGTCTACCGCAGAAATATCCGCTCCTTGTGAAAACGACAAAATAGCGTCACCTGTGCAAAACCACGCCTACTTGCAGCACAAGCCATTAGTTTTGGGCCGTAAATAATATTAAAAATGATTAGTAATGCTTAAATGTATGCTTACAAGTTTAAGGGTCTGAAAAATCCTGCAGACCCGTAAAATAAAACGAAACAAGGAAGTGTGCCGCGCCCACATGGAAATAACCAGGGATGGTCTTAGCCTGTTTGGTGCCCTGGGCAAAAGAAAAGTAATTTTCCTCTTGTAAGTCGCTTTGGATAAAAGCGTAAAGTAAAGTAAAGTAAAGTAAAGTAAAGGATTTAAAAAAAAAAAAAAAAAATCACAAAATAACATCTTGGAATCCTGGAGGGACTGAATGATAAATTATGAACAAGAATGGTGTTAATTAAATAATCTTCTGACAATATTTATAACGTAAACTCTACAGCTGTATACAGAAAATCCTAAAATCCTAATCACTCGCATCATACAAAGTCTACTTTCAGTAGAATTTACCTGGTGTACGCTGATGCTATATTTTGATGTATCTGCCTTTGCTATGGACACATGTTACCCTTTAAAAAACATAAAAATTTAAAATTAATTGTCAAATTATGTAGCACCAATATATATACAGTCTATTGTTAAATTTATATCGCAAAATGAATTTTAGGCCATATCGCACACATTGTTAAATGCAGAGGGGTCACCGTGTGCTGCAGTGTTTCACAATGACAATCACTTCACTGTCAGCCACAGCATGTAAGTATATAGCCTTCCTGGGTTGATACGAGGCAACCACGTGTCTGGTGGAACTGAGCACCTCTGGGAAGAAAAGTTGGGTTAGGACGCCGGCAGTGATTAAGCGAGAGTGAATATAGAACAATTTGGTCAGACCAAAGAGCGCACATAAATCATTTGTGATTCATTTAGTGGTTGCATTCAAATCAAATGGGCCTGCTTGTCCAACTTGTTAAGCTTTAGTCAAAATGTCATAGCTGAGTAGAAGCATTTCTTACCCCTTTTTGGTCACGCTGAAGCAAAATATAATTTTTTCCCCAAATGTGCATTAATCATCTATTGCAGCTAAGACTTACTTAGGAATTTACTAACTTTGCATACAAAAAGGAACTGTTAGTATTAGTTTGATTCTAAATTATTATAAAAACTACTGGGGAAAAGAAAAAACACCATGTAGCCTGTAATTAAAATGACTAAATATTAATTTTGGTGGTTTGTTTCTCCACGTGATTATATCCTAAAGAGAGAACTATTCTCACACAAACATTACACAGCAGGTCAGGGCACCAGTTTCCCCACAATCGGCGGGAATAGAGGCATGAACCTGCAATAGAGGCATGAACCTTCACACTGGTCTCATGATTCAAATACGATTATCAATGCATCCCATAAATTTTTCTACTTTACTCCACATGAGTATTTCAAATACAGTACAGTCCAAAAGTTTGGACGCACCTTCTCATTGAATGTGTTTTCTTTATTTTCATGACCATTTACGTTGGTAGAACACATGTGGAGTTATGTACTTAACAAAAAAAGCCAAGAGTGTGCAAAGCAGTGATCAGAGCAAAGAAACTAGAATATAAAACACGTTTTCAGTTATTTCACCTTTTTTTGTTAAGTACATAACTCCACATGTGTTCATTCGTAGTTTTGATGCCTTCAGTGAGAATCTACCAACGTAAATGGTCATGAACATAAAGAAAACACGTCGAATGAGAAGGTGTGTCCAGACATTAGGTGTAAACATTCACTGTTCTCAATTCTATTCTGATTATCAGTGCCTCGGTATCGATGCATCCCATAATTCCGCGGTGCGAGAGGATCACGCAGCGTGGAACTACGACCCGGAGCGGCGCTGTACTCTGTAGATCAAGCAGCCACAGTCCCTACCGGCACTACTTTTTAAATGAGAATTTCTAATACCGCCGCCAGAAAATCACCAAACAACAGCATTATGCATTATGGGCATTTCAAAGCACAGTAAAAATGTGAATGAACGCACCTGGAGCGGCACGGTACTCAGATCAGGCCGCAACAGTCACTACCGGCAGTACTCCCCCCATCTCTGAATGAACTTCCCCTCGAGGTCAGAACAGCTCAGTCACTGAGCACCTTCACACGGCAGCTCAACACCTTCCTCTTTAGAGAATATTTAGGTGAACTTGAAAACTTCTTCTTGTCTGACTTCTGTATAGAAACTAGAACAGAGTGAATAAAAAGATTGTATTCATAGTTGGGGGTCCTAGTGAACCAGAACTGACCACTTCATCCATGGTGACAAGTCGCTCTGGATACGGGCGTCTGCCAAATGGCGTAAAATGTAAATGCAAATGTACTTTTTAACTAGAACAAATCACCAAGCAACGTCATTATGCTACAATCGATTATGTTCTGCGCTGCATCCATGCAGAACCACGTCTGCATCACAATGCATCGATTATAAGGTTCATTTGAACACCCCTAATAGACCGCGCATGCATGAAAGTGTATGTGTGATGTATATCTACGTCTACAGTGTGCTTTTTCCGTGGTGTGCATCACATGACGCCCCATCCTCTGGTTTTCCATGCCCGTGCATGCTAGTGATGGCGCCAGCACCCTCTCGGTCAGATGCGGGCCGAGTCACCGCGCCCTCAGCACATCCATCTGCGTGCGTCCTGACTGCAGTGACCAAAACACCCGAAGCCCCCGTCTGCTAGAGGGAAAGAAGAACGATGGAACGGCCAAGAGCGATATCAAGGAAGAGGACGCAGAGCAGCAGAGATAGCATCTCCATACTGGTGATCTTCAGATACGGCACCTCGAAACTAAACAAGAAGCCCCTCAGGGAGGAGACTATTATGGCTAGAGAGGCTTGTTTCAGTGCCCAGGGGGAAAGAATGACAGAATCAGCAAGCCAGTGAAGGAAATTTTGAAAACCAGCCCAGGGCGCAGAAAGAGTACAGAGACAGCAGAAAAAGGAGAGGCTCTGGAAGACTTCTCCAGCCGAGGCCAAGGTCCAACGGTGCCAGAAACGGGCGCTAGCAAGGCACATGGCGGGCAATTACTGCCAAAACCAACAGCGGTAATGGCGCGCTAATGCGGTTCACACAGGCCCGGTGCTGCGGAGGGCCCGGGCCTGGAAAAGAACAAAGAAAAATTCCCCGTTTTAGCCCCGAAACGCTCCAAAACACACACCCACGGCGTCCAAGGGGCCGTATAACAGGCGGCCGGCACCAGGTTAGACGCGGGCTAAAAGTCTGAAGCAGGGCAGCGTGAAGAGATCGTGTTTAAGGGGCACCCCAGAGAACCCCCGGAGGCACTTTTCTAACGTTAACGGAGAGGTCCGCGTTAAAAAAAAGATCACAAACCATCTGAGTGGTTTGTGAAAATTAGAGCGATCAATAAATAATGAAACATTTCCCATAATGCCGACAGGAAGTGAGTGGAATCACGGTAAGATCAAATTCAAATCAAATTCAAATTTTATTTGTCACATACACAGTCATACACAGTATGATGTGCAGTGAAATGCTTTCTGCAACTGCTACAGACCACAGTATTGCAAATGTTGCAAGTAAACAATGAACCAATATGCAAATATTGCAAACATAACCAAGTATTACACTTTTACGTCTTTAACATAAAATATGTGTAACTGGTAGGGTGAAGGTGTGAAAATGAGTTAGTTTTTTACAATGTTAAAGAAGTGTCATTATAAGTGCCATTGGTGGCGTGTTGGTGAATTAATGACAGGAATTGAACGGGCCTCTTACCGAAGCAGTTGCTCCGGTGGGGGACGAACATTTTGCAGGCGGCGGCGATCTGAAGCTCCGCGCTCAGCACGGCTTTGACCACCAGGTCCTCAATCTGCCCCATTAGCACTGCAAACATGAGCGGTTGAAAACCATCAATCTTCCGAAGGTCGCGGGTGCGTGCGAGAGGCGGCGGAGAACTCACGCGTGATGTCCTTCCCCTCCTGCTTCAAATACCGCAGCATTGCGCTCATGCTCCATTTGTTCCCATAATCCTCTACTTCGGGGTCATCGCAGCTGAAAGGGAACAAAAAGAGACGCATGAAAGGGCGCCGAGGATTGCCCCGGCTCTTTAATAGAAGGCCTCCTTCTCCGGCCGCTCACCTGACGTAGTCGCTGCTCTTTTTGTTGACGCTGTAGTTGGTGAGATGCATGAACTGGTTCTTGATGTTCTTCGTGGCGCGGTTATATTTCACCGTCGCGAACCTGCGGAGAGCGCAGAAGTTGCGCCGAACAAGGACCGCTGGCATTGCACGGTTTTAAGATTACGGATATGGAACAAAGTGGATCTCAAAACTCATCCTCGACATGAGGAACCGCCCGAGGAGGATGGAGAAAAAGTCCCGGGACCCCAAACCAGCACCACACTGGCGCATAACCACCCACAATATTGCATAATCATTTGTTCTGTACTTTAAATAACTGTATGCATATATGTGTATGGTTAATGGGTCTACATATTCATATATGTGCATATCTTTATTGGTTTTTTTTGGCACATCACTGCTGCATGAGAAGCTTGTGTACTGGTGTCGTGTGATGGGACGATAAAAGCAATTTGAAATTAGTGCAATTTTAAATATTGTTGACTATGTAAACAGTCAATTAAGTGATTTAAGAGAAAGTCATGGTGATTTCATGCATGTGAAGTAATGTAGAACAACTGATGGCATGCATCGATAACCGTAATCGAATCGTGAGACCGGTGAAGATACACACCTCTAAAGTCTGTAGCATTGTTAATAAAGTTTGCACTCGTTGGTAAATGTCACGTCTGGTTGAATCCCCTACTGCTGACGTGTTATGACATGCTGTGCGCTAAAACATAAATCCGCATCTATTAAAGGTGAACACGGCGGGGGCTAAACCCAACGCACCCAAGGAGTGGACACCACATGTGGAATATCGAGGCCTCTTTGGCATCCAGAGAGCACCCGAATGCCACTGGAAAGCCAAGGATTTCCAGATTCGGAATTTGGATTTATGATAGACGGGCCAAGCTCAGTTTCCCTAAAGGTTGAACGCTAATAAAAATGCTCATCAGCTCTGCCATCAATCCAGACCGGACTGCCGTAACACAGAGAAATCACACAACAGTGATTCTTCAACAGATCTACTGATGGACATCTACAGCGGGTTCTTTTAACAGAGCTCATTGTTTATAAGGTAAAAAAAACAAAAAAGCAAAAGTAGCGGCACTACAGCAAATGACTGCCGAGCAACACGGCAAGAATCCTGAAGTATCATTAACACACCACCTCAACCTCGAGACAAAGGGACGCTTTGTCTCCCAGGCTCCTGGTTTCAGTCTGGAGCCCTGCTGCCATCTAGTGTTCACACGGTTCAACACAGTTCAGACACCTACCATAAAAAATAAATCAATAAATTCACTTCCCTATGATTCATTTCGTTTAGGCCGCTCTAATTCCCGCGTTATTTCAGGCCATATATATTGAGCTTGTTTTTTTTTAAGAAACAAATTATTTTATTAATTTGGCATTGAACCCAAATTAAACATGTTATTCTTACACAATCATTGTTCATTGAATAAAAGGAACCTTCACAGTGTTTCGACTAAGGGAGCAAGACACTTGGGGGACTGTCCCTGTAACTACTGATTGTAAGTCGCTCTGGATAAGAAAGTCAGATAAATGCCATAAATGTAAATGTTTCAGTTCTGGATTCAGTTCCATCTCTGATGACACCATAAGAAACGCTCTTCATTCAAATTCATTTTCAGAACATCATATTTTCACCCACCTGGCAAGTCCTTCTTCATACAGATAGATGACGAGAGGGTCGTAGGAGGTCACCAGGACGTACAGCCGCACATCAAATTTGAAATCTGGATACGCAAAACCATGAGGTTAACAGTGATTTGTAGCCACAAAGTCACAATGATTTAAACAGAGTTCCTCAATATTCCTGTTATTACACACAAAAACCACATGATCTAATTCCTTCACTCTCTAAGAACACAGAAAACAAATGAACCAAAAATCAAACACCTTTAAAAATAGTGACTCTTGTATGCTCACCATCTATCAGCAGAGGGTTGCTGATGTAACGGGACACCAGGATGCTCTCGTCCAGCGGGATCTGGCTCGGCTGTGGGGGAATTGGCAAGAATTATTTCAAAAGTTCAACACAGACACACAAAAAAAAAAAAATGGAGATGCAAAGACATCCTGGTAGCTGGTGATGTTTTCAACACCCCAACTCTCCTGAAGAACTTCCGGCAAGGTCACCTGAACTCAAGCTCCTGGGTGGATGTTGGATTTATTTTTATTTTTTTTTACTCCCAGTACCTGATTAACAGCTCTGGTGGGGGTGGCGGGCTTATATACACGTATACAGCATTTGTGATTCATATATTGAGCAGCAAAAAATTAAACCCATTGAAATTGTGAACTACATTTAAAAAGCAATGGATAAGAAGACAATACACTTTATTGAATTTATTTTCCAGAGCCACGGGGGAGCCGCAGTGCAGGGATGAGAGAGTCGTGGGTTGCCGACAGGGAAAGTGCCCCGCAGGACGGGAGGTGAACATCTGGCAGCAGTTCACAGATCTCTTATGGCATAGTAAATAATAGAATAGAGAAAGAAAATAAAAAAATAATAAGACTACCAATTAAAGGTCCTTCCAAAAGTCCTTCAAAAAAAAATCTTTCCACCTTTCCATGAAATACCTCAAAAGAAGAAAAGGGGGAGAAAAACGTTTATACCGCAGCCAAGGGGCTCTTCCAAGAGCAAAGGCCTTCGTGATTTACTTTGAGCAGAGCTTACTGTAAGAAACAGACCGTTCCTTTACTTCAGATGTGAACTGCAACCAATAATCCCCAAGAACACTAAGAGACAAGACTGTAATGGTGACCTTTTTGTAAGGTCTCCATCAGACAGGTCATCCTTTAACAGAAAGGTTGCTTGATACATTAATGCTCGATCATATCTTATGGCAAAATCCTATCAGTTGCACCTATAAGGTCCCTGATTATGATTCATGTTGTGGGATTATTTAACATAAATACGAGTTCCCCGAGACTGTCTGTGGTGCTGCAGTGGCTAGAAATGTTGATAGGTGTAAAGAGTGTTTTGGTGGTTCTGCTTCAACGTTCAGAGAGCGCCAGCTCAGACGGTTGGATCTGGAATTTGTCTCCTTATGATGTCATAAGGGGAAAGGCTACCTCCCGTTTCTCATTGCTTTTTTCACCCAGAGAATTCCTCCCGCCCCTCCCCTAAACATTATTTCCACCGACCATCTTGGCTTCCAAATGTGCGAACCTACAGTTGCTCGGTGATTGGATGTAAAAATGAGCACAAATGTTTTGGTTTTTTTTGTTCTGTCACTCAAAACTGAACCAGCGGGTTCGTTTTATTTTTCTGGAAAAACACAGACACGACTTCCTGTCTGTACTTAACATTGTGGTTGGCGAATACTGTTGATGTCATTTTCGAATGCCCCCTCAACTTCTATAGGGCCACTCTCCTCCTCGTCCCGCCCTCTCTCCTCCTCATTAGCATTTAAAGCTACAAACGGTGAAACGGCGCGTCCTGGAGAAATCTCATTGTTGGACTGGATCAAAGTTGGCTTAAAGCTCAAAGCTTTAAAATAGCTACAGCTGCCTGTATGGGAGTTACAGGAACCTTCTGCCTCTGTATTAATACGGTGCATCCAGGGAAAAGGTGTTTTCCCCACGGTCAAGGTCTTTCACCTTCCTCAACTTCACAATAATCTCCTAGACCAATCACAACAGAAGCCAAGCCGTTCTTCGGTACAACAGCAGTACAACAGCAGGCTGAGGCAGCAATGTGGCACAACACCGGTGGTTGAGGAGGATGTTCTTGATGTTCATGTCTGAAGGCCAATCACTGTGGTCACTCTCCAACTTTTTGCTGTAATGTTTCTCAGTTGCAGCTCACGTCTGGTGTTCTTTTGAATATTGTTGGGTTATTAAGCAACCCAAAACCAAATGTGTTCACTTGTGGCACATTATAAAGGGGACGGCAGCAGGACAGCTCGGCGTTTGTCCAACATTGTTCAACTTACGCTGCTAACCAAGTAGATGCCCCGCCCCCTGGAAGATGCTACCGGTTTTATGATCCACGGCCCCTTGTCCTTAGAGAAGGCATCTGCGGTCGAAAACATAGGAAGCAGCAGATTAGGGAAATGGGAAAGTTAAGAAAATTTCAATTGCCCGTAATTTTTTTTTTTCCTCTTTCATTTTTAAGGAATTCAAGAAATTAAAAACTCACTGCAGAACTCTGGTATTCGGCCGGGAGCACAAAGGTCTGTGGCACAAACTGGAAGTTTTTGAAGCCGTGGGCCTGCTGCATCCGCTGGATGTTCTTGTACAGCCGGTCTTTCCGAGTCAGCTCATACGACCTGCAAAGCAAACAGCAGGCGGTCAACGGCCGGGGCTCGCAGGGACGACGTCCGTACGAGAACGCGAGACCAGTTCTGATCTACAGGGTGGGCCATTTATATGGATCCACCTTAATAAAATGGGAATGGTTAGTGACATTGAACACGTTTTATAAGTGGTCAGAAACTTGTATACAACTCATGAAAGAATAAAGTTACGTCAAAACCAAGCACAACATTGTTTTTCTTGTGAAATTACAAAAAAAATTTGATGTGTCACATGATCCTCTTCCTATTGAAAAAACAAAAGTTGGATCCAAGATGGCCAACTTCAAAATGGCCACTATGGTCACCACCCATCTTGAAAAGTTGCCCCCTCACATATACTAATGTGCCACAAACAGGATGTTAATATCACCAACCATTCCCATTTTATTAAGGTGTATCCATATAAATGGCCCACCCTGTACAGCGCATTGAATACACTCCGAACGTCCCCTTCACTTGAGCAACAGAACACAACTGCAGCTTTGAAGGCTTGAGATCCTTTGCATTACATTACAGCATCTGAAACAGGTTTATATTGCTTCAGGCAGAAACAGCAAAAATAACGAGGTAATACATACAATAAAATTCAAAAGTTCGGACGCCCCTACTCTGTGGCGGTTACGGAGACAAAAGATGGGGGCCATTTTGAAGAATCCAATCCAATAAACAAATTTAGTATTTGTTGTATGAGGAGAAAGTGAAGTATGTTTGACGAATCTGTTTTTTTCCCCCTTTGTGCCTTCATGGCGGCTTTGTTAACTATCGACATCGCCAAAAACCGCGTTGAGATCCCATGAACGTGAATGATAACAAAGTGTTCAGTATAAACCTTCAGGACTACTGGAAACGTCTTCATTGTCCAACTTAAGGTGGTGAAGAGAAGACAATGCTGCAATCACAGTTTTCTGGTTAAACTTTTTTGCCTTTGTTTGGCTATTTTCTTTTTTATTACATAACCTCAATGTCTTTACATTTTACATTTACAGCATTTATCAGACGCCCTTATCCAGAGCAACTTACAATCAGTAGTTACAGGGACAGTCCCCCTGGAACAACTTAGGGTTAACTGTCTTGCTCAGGGACACAATTGTAGTAAGCGGGACTTGAACCTGGGTCTTCTGGTTCATAGGCGAGTGTGTTACCCACTAGGCTACTACTATTTCATAGTCCGCTGTTTTCTATATTTGTTCTATAATGTAAAAATTGCATGACCCATAAATGAGTTGAACTTTTGACAGGTATTAGGTGTCAACAGGTTGGAAATGGTAAATAAAACTTGTTTATGTGTGTGTGTGTGTGTGTGTGTGTGTGTGTTTATGTTGTGCTGCTGTGTATCACATGTGACAATCACTTCACTTTATGCAAATAAACCTGTAAAAGAGCAATATGTTCATGTAAACCCAACAAGGTTCAACTTCAAGTCTGCACGGACGTGATTCCACACAAGAGGGCACAAGAAACACAAGATGGCAAAGAAACATTCCTGGGAATCAGGAATGTTTTAAAAGTACGAATATCAACCCTTCATGCAAACAATGGAGCTGTCGACACGTTGAGCCTCAGAATGTCTGCACTGCTTAACAAAAACCATGAAGACTGGGCGCAATGAATTAAATTTCATGAAAAAAAGAAAACCGCATCAGGTTGCATGCTGCGGTAAATCTGAGTGACAACGTAATAACACAGCTCACCTGGGGAAGTGGTTGACTTTCTGGAATTCCAGGAGGCTACGGAGCAAATAAGGCTTCAGGTGGGATCCCGTCCACATGAGATTGAAGTCATTACTGTTGGGATGGACCTGTGCGTGCACACGAACACCAAAGTAAATCAAACAAATACATTTTCATACAAAAACTACATGCAATGAAGCAAACGGCTTATGACACTTTACTAGGAAAACATCCCCATCCCCAGATTCCCATTGTAATAAATTTCTGGTATCTAAACACTAATTTGTTCCTCTAAATCACAGTACAGGGTGGGCCATTTATATGGATACACCTTAATAAAATGGGAATGGTTGGTGACATTGAACACATTTTATAAGTGGTCAGAAACTTGTAAATAACTAATGAAAGAATAAAGTTACCCCATTGTTTTTCTTGTGAAATTACCAATATATGTGATGTCACATGACCCTCTTCCTATTGAAGATGGCCAACTTCAACATGGCCACTATGGTCACCACCCATCTTGAAAAGTTTGCCCCCTCACATATACTAATGTGCCACAAACAGGACGTTAATGTCACCAACCATTCCCATTTTATTAAGGTGTATCCATATAAATGGCCCACCCTGTACATAAAACCACATCGCTAACTTCCCGATGTCGTGCTCTGTTATCCTCCTGGAAAAGACCTGCTGTCAGAGGAGCTCCCTGATGGTCAGTGAACTCAAATCTTTTAGCACCATGATGCAGGCATTGTGAGAGCAAGCCACACTGTCTTCACGTGGGTTATTTAGAATGCTGGATGGGAATGAAACGCATAGTTCTTGGGCCCAAGTGATAATAAACAGTGCGAGTCGAGGATGGGGATAAAAGCCAAACCTTGGCCTACTCCACTCAGCATGGTGGATCAGCGGCATAAACGGCCATCCGGGCTCCCATAATGGCATCACAGGCTAAAATGTCAGCCGCGGTCGGAGCCGGACCGACACTCCACAGGGAGATGTCATCATCGCTGAAAATGAGTCTTACCTCATGGAAGCCGTGGCTGGAGAGTATTCCGCGGACCAGGCGACTCTCGGTCCGCACGATCTTGAAGGCCAGGTTGTACAGTTCTACAAAGGGGTAGAAGAGGACATGGCGACGCGTTCATCAAACGACAAGCGGCTACAGAAGGGGCGGAGAGGATACGTCACCTCCAACAGAGCGAACAACATCCTCTTTGGTCACTATGGCTTCCGCGTAGAACACCCACGACTGGAATC